>NC_056739.1:1911391813-1911549313 GCF_019279795.1 Protopterus annectens
ATGGGCTATAAGGTAGACCAGAACTAGCTGGTCTTAAGAAGCACTCTTCCATATAGGGAGAAAAAGGTCTGTCCAGGCCAGGGGGCCGGAGGGAGGGTCGCAAGAAAGAAGGCGAGAGAAGACAACTAACATGGAACGTTATGGTAGGTACATAACTTCTCAATGTTAAGTTGTCAATCTCGCCTTCATTCTTGCTTGATGGGACCGCGTCCCTAGCACCTCTATCCTGGGTGGCTCAATGGAACAGACTCTTGAGAACTGTAGAGCCAAAACTGGCTCTATCCCTGGAGGCCAAATCCAATTTGTAATGAGAAACAAAGGTATGAGGAGTGGCCCAAGTGGCTGCTGCACAAATAGTGTCTAATGGAAGTCTAGCCTGAAAAGCTGTGGAAGTGGCTAAGCTTCTGGTTGAATGCGCTTTAGGTTTTGAGCACAGCTGTTTCCCCCTGAGCTGATAGATTTCGGAGATGGTGGAAGAAAGCCATCTAGATAAGGTCACTTTGGAGACAGGAAGGCCTTTCTTGTTTTCAGCATAAGAAAGAAAGAGCTGATCGGATTTCCTGAATTGTTTTGTTCTGTCCAAATAATATCTGAGTAGGCGGAGAACATCATGTAATTTTTGTTCCGATCTGTTTGAGTAATTAGGGAAAAATACAGGGAGGTCAATAGATTAGTTCAAATTATTTTTCGAGGCCACCTTAGGCAAAAAGGTTGGATTAGTTCTCAAGGATACCCTGTCTTTGTGGAAGACCAAATAAGGGGGACGAACAGAGAGAGCATGAAGTTCTGACACTCTCCTTGCCGAGGTAATAGCAACAAGGAAGAGTGTTTTCCATGAAAGAAATTTCAGGGAACATGAAACAGCTGGCTCGAAGGGAGGAAGAATTAAGGATGTCAGCACTAGATTTAGGTCCCATTGAGGAGGAGGACTCCTGACTGGAGGTTTCATGAGAAAAATTCCTTTTAGAAAGGCTCTACAAAGCCTGTGGGACATAATGCTGTGATCTGCAAAACCGACATGAAAGTTCGAGATAGCAGCCAACTGAACTTGACCGTGGAAGATGAAGAGCCCGAGTGAAAGATTTCCGCTAAGAAATCCAAAACTGCTTGAACAGGGGCAGTAAATGGATCTATATTTTTAGCTTTTGCCCAACAAGAGAAATTTTTTCACTTGCTGGTATAAATCCTTCTAGTAGAGGATTTAAGGGAAGCCACTATGATATCCCTAACAGGATTAGAGATCATAGGAAGCCTGGCTAAGGAAGGAAGTGGAGCAACCAAGCTGTGAGGTTGAGAGAAGGAATAGACTGATGCAGCTGTCCCGATTGATGAATCAGAAGGTCTGGCACTGGGTCCAGATGCCACGGCTGCACCAATAGGTGACGATGGAGGAACGGAAACCAAATTTGTCGAGGCCAATAGGGAGCAATGAGAATCATTTTGGTTCTCAAAACGGTGGCTTTCTGGAGTACTTGTGGAATCAACGGAAAGGGAGGAAAGGCATAAAGAAGTCCCTGGGGCCAATCCTGGGTTAGAGCGTCTCTGGGGGGGTGGCCTGGCAGTGGGAAGAGAGAAAAGAAGTCTGGGCATTTGCTGTTTTGGGGAGTAGCAAAAAGATCGCAACATGGGCGGCCCCATTCTAGAAAAATCTCCTCCACTATAGATTGTTTGAGAGACCACTCGTGAGGCTTGAGAATAGCTCTGCTCAATCTGTCTGCTAGAATATTGGTTTTCCCAGGGATATGCGTTGCTACCAGAAACCGATGAGAGGAGATCGCCCATTGCCAAAGTCTGAGAGCTTCTCGACACAAGGGGTAGGACTTGGTTCTGCCCTGTTTGTTGATATACCATACTACAGACATGTTGTCTGTGTGAACTGCAATTGTTCCCAAGGGAAGAAAGTCATTGAGGGCTTGCAACGTTAAAAGCACTGCTCTCATCTCTAGGACATTTATGTGCAGGTGGTATTCGAACGGTTGCCACGTCCCATGAACCATCCTGCCCTGATAATGACCCCCCCACCCGATCAGGGAGGCGTCCGTAGTGACTGTGGCTACCGGGGCCGGGGATACAAAGGGTCTGCCTTGATGAATCTGGGGAGAAGAAATCCACCATGATAGATGATTCTTGCAAATTTGTGTCACCAGAATTTGGTGACGCATGGGAAGTTGTTGGTAAGACCACTGGGTGAACAACATCCATTGAAGAAGTCGCATGTAGAAGCGGGCCAGGGGAAGAAGGGTAATGGCCGCCGCCATGAGGCCCAACACCTTCAGAACCATTCTGGCTTGTACCTTTTTGCAGGCAAGGATGATCCTCACGTGACTTTGGATATCTGAGATTCTTTGGTCTGTGAGGGTTGCTGACATCCGAACAGTATTTAAGTTTGCGCCTATGAAAGTAATAGACTGGCAGGGCAATGAGGAGGATTTTTCGTAGTTGATCGAAATTCCTAATTGAGTGCAGAGATTTAGGGTGTAATCCCTGGCTTGAAGAAGTTGATGCCTGGTGGTGGCTGAAAGGAGCCAGTCGTCGAGATACGGAAACACCTGGAATCCTTGACGTCTCAGGTGAGCCATGACCACTGCCATACATTTGGTGAACACTCTGGGGGCTGTAGTGAGACCAAAGGGCAGGGCTCTGAATTGAAAATGACTGGACCCCAGCCGAACACGGAGAAAGCTTCTGGAGCGTCTGTGAATTTTTATGTGATAGTACGCATCCTGAAGGTCTATTGAGCACATCCAGTTGTCCTTTTCTAGGAAGGGCAAAATTGATTGAAGTGTGACCATTCGAAATCTTGTCTTTCTCACAGACTTGTTGAGTCTGCTGAGATCCAATATTGGTCTCCAGTCTCCCATCTTTTTGGGGACCAAAAAGAATCTTGAGTAGATTCCGGGCTCTGAATGGTCTGTTGTAACTGGCTGAATGGCCCTTTTTTGTAGAAGCTTTGATACTTCTAACTTTGCAATTTCCCTTAGACCGGGTGGCATATCTGGAAGGGAATTTTTGTGAGTGAAAGGACTTTCCTCAAAAGGAATCTTGTAACCCTCGGATATGATCGACTGTACCCATCTGTCTTGAGAGAGGGAACGCCAGGCTTCTGGGTACAGCAATAGTCTTCCCCCGACTGCCTCCAAGGATGGACAGTCGGGCAACATCTCAGGGATGCTGGAAGGGCTTGTCAGAGAGAGGCTCTCTGCTTCCTTGGTTTTGTGGACCCCCTCTGCCTCTAGAGTGGCGTCTGTTATTATTACCCCCTCTGCCTCTAGGGGTAAACTGACCACGTGTGTCTGGCTTGACTCCCTGGGATTTACAGAACCACATTTTTCCGTCCTTCTGACCTTTGGGGTAAGGCCTAGAGGGGGTAGAAAAACGGACCCCTACGGCAGAAAGAGTCTTGCCGTCCTGCTCACACCTGGTCAATGTACCCTTCACTTGAGGGCCAAACAATGCTGACCCATCAAAGGGAGAATTCGTGAAGGATGCCTTAAAGGGATCTGCAAAATTACAGAGCCGCATCCAGGATTGACGTCTAAGAGCCACTCCTGTACCCGCGGCTCTACTCGCTCCATCTGCTGCATACGAGATCAGTCGCATGGAGGAGTTAGGTATAGAATTAAGGATTCCTAGCTGAGAAGCAATCTTTTCTTGAGCCCCTGCAGCTGTAGGATCCTGCACTACTTCACCTAGTTCCTTAAGGATGTCCCTTTGGAGTCTGGTGAAGTGACATAAATAGTTCAGCGAACGCATGGCAAAGGTCGCTGAGGAGAGCATCCGCTTACCATACCTATCCATGGTCCTAGAATCCTTATTAGGAGGATGGACTGGGACGGAAGGATCTGCAAGTTCCTTTTTAGTGGCGGCCGCCACCACCATGGCATCAACAGGGACACCTTTTGTAAGGAATTGCTTTTCAGAAGGGGCTGTAATAAATTTAGATGGCCTCCTAGGAACTGGCTCTACAGAATCAGGAGCAGCCCAAGCCTTTCAAGCAATAGCCTCCATAAGGGGGTCGAAAGGTGGAGACACCCAGGAGGTGGAGGGTCGAGATCCAAACGCCTCTAGGTATACCGACTCATCCTCGGAGGGATTTATGGAGGGCCAGTTTCCCCTCTGTTTTAGGAGTTCTAGGATGTCTGAAAAGGAGACATCCTCAGAGGGGGATCTTGAGGATCCCTCCGACTCATCTAAGTCGGTATCTGAAGTGGTAGACTCATGGGAGTCCAGGTCTTTCCTCTTACAAGTCCTCTTGCGCGGAGGATCTCCTGACTGGTCAGGAGAATCCTCGGAAGAGGGGGTTCTTCCCAGTGGGGAAACCTGAGGCAGTGGATCTCTAGGTCCGGGAGCAAGAGAGATGGAAGAGATACCGACAGGCACTGTAGAGGGAGGAGCTAAGGGAATAGACTGCTGACTGAGCCCAGTGGCCAGCACACTCTTCATCACCTCAAAGGCCCCCCTCCCAGGGAGATCCGAGAGAACCCGTTCCGAAGAAACTGGGACTCCCGGGCCCACCGAAAGAGAAGGCTCTGAGGCAGATGTCGGAGCTGAGCTCACCAAGGCCGAAGCTCCAAGGGGAAGAGTGGGGTCGGACAAGGGTCCGATGCCACTCACCCCCTCAGAGGAGACCAGGGAAGCCCGACCACCGAATCCCTCCAAGGAAGGTCTCGAGGAGGAGATAAGAGTAGATGCTGAAGGTGCAGAAGGAGGGGGTATCTGCCCCTCAGCCATAGCCATAACTATTCCCGTAGACTCCAGCTCCAAACTCTGTGGTAGAGTCGAAGGATGAACTTGAAGGGGGTGTGGACTAATAGTCGTCTGTTGAGACAGACTATGAAGCATCTGGGCCAGTGCCTGTGATTTTAATAATCTGCTTACCACCCTCTCTAAATCATGGTCAGATAACCTGGACGACCTAGATGATCAGCTCCGATGGCTCCGTTCTGAATGAAGAGGTGAGGCCGGAGCCGACAGAATCGGTTCCAAAGAGGGGTGCCTGGACCTCTTCCTCAAAGGAACCATCGGAGCCGACAAACCCACTGATCCAGTCGGAGCCGATAACTTTTCAGCTCCGAGAGAAGATCTAGATGCATCGGCTCCAGCCGGAGCCAATGCAGGCATCGAAATAGTGGTGTCGGAGCCGGTCGGCGCCGACACCGAAGCCTGGGCCACATGGTGGTTGGAGCCAGTACTCGGAACCGACACCAAAGTGACCATAGAAGTATCGGCACCGATAGCCATCGGTGCCGAAGATTTAGCCAAGGTCGGATCGGCTCCAGCCGGAGTCGATCTCGACTCTGACATAGTCGGAGCCAAGGCCGAAGGCTTTGGTACAGAAGCCTGGGCCTTAGACTTGGAAGGCTTTCCTGGAGCCGATTTGGCCGGGGAGCCCTCCGGTTTAAGGAGTCCCCTTAAAATAAGTTTGTTTCTCCTTTCCTGCAGGACTCTCTGGCTAAAAGAATGACATATTGCACAGGAGTCCTGCAGGTGGAGAGGTCCCAGGCAGTATAAACAAGAAGTGTGACCGTCTGTCAGAGACATCTTCTGACAGCACGAGTCACACTTCTTAAAGCCTGAGACCCTCTGCTCTTTGGACATAGTGGACACAAAAACAGAACACACACAGTCCCAAACAAACAATTAAAATTAAAGTATAAGCAGTAAAAACCTCACACACACACACCCTGACAGGGGGGTGGGGGGGTGGGAGGGAAGGAAGGCCTGACTAAAAAAATTAAGGCGGAAGGATAATTTTAGTCAAAAAGGGGCTTACAATTAACTAAAAATGAAAGATTTCTAAGAAAAAAAAGTTTAAAAGTGAAAAGGGGCTAAAAGCAGTTTAAATTTAAACACTTACCAGGAGCTGGTAAAAGGAGGACCTCATCAGCGAAGCGGCAAACGAGATCTGGGTACTTACCGCCTTGCATCATGGGGTATGGGGCTGCCTCGAGCTGGTAAAAGTGACTCTCAAGCTTAGCAAAGTGCCGAGTCAGAGCCGAGGATCGGCTTCGAACCCATCAAGCAAGAATGAAGGCGAGATTGACAACTTAACATCTTTTTTTAATATAAGAAAGTCCAATAATTCACTGAAGACCTGTTTGAAATGCATTAACTTCCAAAACTTATTATAGTCTATATGCACTTTCTAAACTCCATATATAAACCTCTGCATTTCCTCATTAAAATCTACTAACAACAATAATTTAACAGCAAATTAACTTTTACACTGACCAGAGTTCATAACCAAGCACTCTGTAGCTGCATAGAGTAAGTGTGCACAGTCTTCTTTGAGCAGTAGGACAAACATTAATTATAGATGGATGTATAACTGACTAGCACTACTGAGCAATCCTGACTGCTCAGCTCAGACCAACTGAATAACATTACAATGGAACAGCTGTGTTAAATTTGAAGAGTTTTATAGCACACAGTAGAGAAGAGCAACAAGAACATGCAGGGAGCATGTAGTTCCCAGTATCATGTGTCAGACTGATCTCTCATGATGACAACATTTAATTTGGGAATATGATGTCAGAAAGTGAGGGTTACTAAAGTAATTCACATATCGGAATAAGGGCACATTGTGGTGGTGTGTGCAAGAAAACATAATGACTTTCAAATGTGATGTCTGAAAAAAAATCATACTTTGGTCATTGAAATCATATGTTCACAACAATCAGCATAAACATTTGGTGGAACTTGGGATATATATATATATATATATATATATATATATATATATATATATATATATATATATATATATATATATACACACACACTTGTAGTAAAAGAGATAAGAATACACAGAGGGAAGCATACAATAAGGACCTCTTCTTTTCAATGTAAAGACAGAATGGATGAGTGGTAGTGAATGAAAAGAAAAACTGGATATGGAAAGAGGGTGTTAAATAGTATGAGGTGGCAAAAATGCACATGTGAACCAGTAAGTATAAACCAGGGTAGCTGTGTACACATTAGGCTGGGATGACAAAAGGTGGACAAATACAAAGAATGAACAAAAGGTAATGTGGAGTTTTGAGCTATGTACTAGGTAGATGGCATAAAACAATAGGAAAGATGTTACATAAGTTAGGAGATTGGGTGGGTTACTTGCTATTGTTAGGGTTACCAGCTTAGCCCAAAGCAGCACAGCAAACAACATTCATCATTATCAAAAAAAAACACAGGGAAAATAGGGCTAAGATCATGAACGCCAATACAACAAAAAACAAAATAAACATAGTAAAGGTGCAGGAAGAATTTGGTAGCCCAAGATGTTTTGACGTGTGCTGTCATTTTTGCTTAAAAGTTAATGCATTTCATGTTCTCTCATTTTTGTTTAAAAGTTAATGCATTTCATGTTCTCTCATTTTTGTTTTTAAAATAAACTTGGAGATTTTACATGAAAGCTTCTTGGGCTGCCGAATGTTTCCTGCACCTCCACTGTGCTTACATTTGTCATTATGTTATACCATGGCCACTGGCAGTGGTCAGGTGACTGTTTTGTGGCACAATATAAGAGTGTGCTAGTTGAGCAAATCTGCTAATACTCCAGGAGGGATCCATTACAGACATTGCATTAACTTACGTGATAGATCAGTTCATACTTAACCAGCTGCTGCAGCTGCAACTTGTACACAGGTGTGTCGACATGCTATTCACCTAAAACGGGTCTTCATCCTCCAAGGAAAGGCAAACACCCCCCACCCATCAAACTTATCATGACCTACATAAGCAACAGGCCCTGTAGAAGGTGCCCAGCCCTCTTTGTCATGTTCTTTTTCATCAGGAACACTTGTGTAGTTGAAGATAATGTAAAAGTTGACATAGGCTTGACTGGTCATTGTAATAATTTCAACAGTTCATCAATTAGCATTCTTACACACTCAGTATTATTGACAGCCTTTCCAAAGCCTATTGTGATACCCCACCTGTTTCAAAAGTACATCTTCAAGAGATGACAGAGAAAAATGGCCACTATAAAACTGTCTAATTTACTTTTATACATTTAGCAAAATGGAATCATTTAAAAAAAATTACAATGCATTTATGCATGCTCTCCTTGCAGTCTTGCTTGATATTCCTATAGCAAACCAGGATGGTGATGTGTGAGGTCATCATAATTATGTCTGCACTGTTCTGCAGACCATGGAATGCCTGTAGGTGTAGACAGAAGCACAGGTTGCATCACACCGCCACCTTCTTTATGGGTCCCATGATAAAAAAAACTGTACCAGTAGAGAGGGGAAGGAGATTAAAAAAAATCTTCTCCTTATTTGTTTGTTTCTTTATTTATTTAGATTTCATTTTTTTTGAGGTAGTGCGCTAGTACAAAAATTGACCACTTTCAGGCATTTTCATTTGATATAACCAAATAAATGCTAAAACAATATCACAAATAATGACACTGGTCAAAAATGATGAAAATGAGGACTAAAAGCAAATATGCTGTGTTGTGTGCAAACTTGTATAAATGATTATAGCACTTGATGCCATGATGCCTTAGGTTCAGAGGTTCATAGGTTCATACTAGGCTATCTGCCCTAGGGCATTTATAAGCCTAGCCAGAGTGTGTTTAGCTTTCGCCACCCATTTTAAATGGATTTTGCTATGCCCTTTTTCGAGGTTAGTATACTGTGCCTCTGTCTAACAGTGACACAGAAGTGATACCTGGGGTAAACCTACTATCTCCCATCCACTCATCAAGATTCCTCTTAAAAAGAGTCAATAAGGGACTCTGCCTAACCTGGACTGGGATTTTATTCCAGAGTGAAGGGAGCCTCTGGGTTATGAATCTGTCCCTCCAGCATGTCCTATTTATTTCAGTGCTGAGGTTCAAGTCTCTCGAGCACGTAGCGCGATGGGATTTGGATTTTCTGAGGTGCAGCATGTCCATTAATTCCGGGTTGGACATGGCTTTATACGTCAGGTACAGATCGCCTCTGAGCAGGCGGTATGCCACTGAGTAGAGCTGGAGTTTCTTTAACCGGGCAGCATATAGCATCTGTTTGAGCCCTTTGATCCTCTTGGTGAGGTACTTTTGGGGTCTTTCCAGTTGCTGCAGGTGTCTGGTAAGGTACATCCCAAAAGGGGCATTGTACTCAATTATGGGCCTGATGAGGGATGAGTAAAGTGGCACGATGACCTCCCCTGATCTAGATGTGAATCCCTTCATGATTTGGTGGGCTATATAAAATGTTTTTCTAACCACTTTGGCTACGTGGTTGTTGAATGAGAGATTGCTATCAACTTGGGTCCCCAGGTCCCTAATTACTTCTTCCGTACTTAATGGATTACCACCTATGTGGTAATTTGTGGGCACTTTGTTTTTGCCAAAGGGGATGACTATACACTTTTTGGCGTTTAGCTTGAGGCCATGTCTCTGGCACCAGTTGTCTGTTTCTATGAGGCTCTTTTGTAGGATGCTTGTGTCCGCTGGAGAGTCGATTATGGCGCCCAGTTTGCAGTCATCTGCCAACTTGGTCAGCCACAGTCCTTCTGTGTTAGCCTGTACCTCCAAGAAATAAATACCGAACAAGAGAGGTCCCAGGATTGAGCCTTGTGGGATGCCACTTGTAACTGGTTTGGAGTCTGACATGGCTCCAGCAATTCTAACCATGTGGGTTCTGTCCTTGAGCCAGTTTGCAACCCATCTAGTGACATAGGGGATTATATTTAAGCTGGTGAGCTTATCTATAATGCCCGAGTGGGGTATTGTATCGAAGGCTTTTGCAAGGTCCAGGTAGGCTGTGTGGACCACCTTCCCCTCGTCAATGGCCTTGGTGACTGTTTCAAAGAAATCGACCAGGATTAAGAGGCAGGATCTGCCCTTAACAAAGCCGAACAGGGTAGGATCCAGTGTCTGTAGGACCCCAATATCTTTATTTATCAGGACCATGATGATACTTTCCATAGCTTTGCAGACAAAGCTAGTCAAGCTTATGGGGCGATAGTTTCCAGGATCTGTTGAGGCACCACCTTTGTGGAGAGGGACCACTGTTGCTGTATGCCACTCTTTGGGTACATATCGCGTAGTAAGGCTGAGATTGAACAGTAGTTTTATGTTTGGGTTTAGTTCTTCTTGGAGTTCATGTAGGATGCAGCCCGGGACACCGTCTGGTCCCATTGATGCTGTGTTTTTTGCTTTGGAGAGGGCGGCTCTTACCTGAGCATCTGTGATGTCAGGGGGGCAGCTCTCTGCTGGGATAGATATTGATAATGATAATGAACTTACAGTGAGGGAACGCCATGTGTAATGAACTTACAGTGAGGGAATGCCATGTGTAATGAACTTACAGTGAGGGAACGCCATGTGTAATGAACTTACAGTGAGGGAACAATAGGGTATTAGAGGGAAAGCTGTGTATTAAGTGAGAGGAAGCAGAATGACTGGTTATTGTAATGCTGCAGTAGATAGTGGGGTATCATTAAAAAAAACTTAACTGAACTCCTTCCCACACAGTGGAAGAGCTCCCTCTCTTTTGATGCTTGAAGCCATCTCTTTTTCAGAGGATATGAAAATCAAAGTGGTATAGCAAACTGGCAATCACCAAATATGTAGATATGTTTGTGAACTGTATTCTGTATCGTCATTCAACAGTTAGATGATATGAGGACATTCCTCTTAAGTGATACAAAAGTGCTAGAGAATTCATAATCTACATCCAGTATTAATCGGTTTTACAAAATACCCATTTAATTCCTAGATACATTTTTTTCAATATTCTGAAAGTTTCACTTCTTGTAGGATTCTTTCCACTCCCTAATACCTTTTCAATTTTCACAGTGCAACAGCACCATTCAAGTGACTTTAAGAAATGTACTTAGACACTAGTTAGAACTCTTGCCCATTTCTTTAATACAGAATAGGCACTGCCATATACAAAAAATGTGCAGCACATATCAAAATGAATACACTCTGGTGGTTTATTTTTCCATTCTACTGTTTCCTGTAGCAATCAGCATATTCATTACTGACCCTATGAACTAATTTGTTTAATGCTCCTGGAAATGAGGTTGTTGGAATCTCACAAATATGGGGAATACATTGATTGAACCTGCCAAGTTCAGCACAGTAATTTAAAGGTCAGACTTTTCTAGTTTGTCTTAGAGCATTGGTGCAGTAAGTAACATATTTTCCAAAATGCTCCTTTCAGCTACAATCAATAACAATATTAACATGCCTGTCAAATCTACTTTTGCAGATACATTTTGTAATGTACATTAAAAGTTAATTTCCACAGCTGTAATCACAACTTGACCTAGAAATATATTTATAAACCAGGCACATGTCTTTTAAGTATATATAGCCACACACCAAAATGAGAGTAAAAAAATATGAATGTTAAAGAAACATAAGAAATGAGGCCACCAAATAAGCTAACATTAGTATGCTGTATTTTTTATCATGAATATTTTATTATATTTGGTGATTATGTATAAATACCTTAACAAAAATAAATTTTAATTTTAAATTATCACTCTGAAAGATGCCAGGAATTTTCAATTCCATTGCGTGGTATATTTAAGTGCAGTGAAAACACATATACATAAAAGAACAGAGTTACTAGGAAGTTGGTTACTGTGCAAGGTTGATTATACCTTCTCAGCAAAGAAAGCTCAAGGATTTATGTGTGGTTATAGTAAAATTAGCTTTGAAGTAAAGGTAGGTTGTGTGGTTTTTTTTTTTCATATATGGCTGGCAAAATGTTCTGAAGGGACACATTATAGTCTGCATTTATAGCAACTGGAAACATTATTTCAAAGGCTTGAGATATTGATCCCATTCTCAAATGCAGGTCAAATTATACAAGGAATAAGCTAAATAAATACATAGAGATGAACATATATGCATACATACATACACAATACAGACAGACATACATACATACATACAGATGTACATACATACATACATAAAGATGTACATAAATGAATAAGTGCATACTGATGTACATACACACAAAAAAAAAAAAAATATATATATATATATATATATATATATATATATGTGTGTGTGTGTGTGTGTGTGTGTGTGTGTGTGTGAGTGTGTGTGTGTGTACAGATATACATATATACATATTTACATACCTGGGTATGATACCACCAGTTATACATGTAACAAGAATAGAAAATAAATCTATAATTGTCTCTTATGTTTACTTCAATCTTTGCTATTAATATCAACAAAACTGTGGGAGAAAGGAAGTTTCGCCGTATTCCCTATATTGCATAGTATCAGATTTGGTATATTTAGAGATGCAGGGGGTGCAGGTGTGTTGAGAGGTGCAGAAGTCTTGCCACCTGCAAAAATGTTTTTCCCATTCAGGTAAAATGGATAGCTAACTTAGGCATAAATGCTTTGTTCCTAGTTCAATTAAGTCAATGATGTGCACAGCTGAGTTGAGTAAAAATGTTTTTTTTTCACTTTCTGCTAAAGTCAGCAATGTATGTAACTGACTTAATAGATTTACTATTTTATGATGTGATATTTCCTAGAACAACATTCTTCATTAGATCCCTTTCAAACATACTTGCTGTTTTAAGTTAGTATACCTAATGACCTTTAGCCACACATTCCACAGAAATTTTCAGTAAAAAATATAAGCTTGCATGGAGATTATTCACACTTTATAGTTATATCACCCCACTGATCTTCCATTACTTCTCAGAATGAGCAAAACTCAAACTCATAATCTGTCTATACCATTATATACAGACTTTAATAAGCCACCTCCACAAGTATTGAGGGAAAAAGCCCTGATTATAACTCATAGGTCCACAGGAGATTACTAGGCTAATGGTTCAAGTGCCCTTACAAGCCTAGCTGTTATTATCCAGATTTACCCAGATTTTCTATACCTAAGGGCTAGATAATGGCTTAGGAATGTGCCTATGCCTTTGGATATTTTATAGACTGCACTTGTCCATAAGAGACATAGGTCCACCCCAGGAGAAATGTTACCATTCCCTATCAGTTGATCCAAATTGCACTTTAAGAGGGTCAGGGAAGGGCCCTGCATCATGTGAATAGGTAGCCTGTTCCAGAGAAGGGGCATTCTCTTAGACACATATCTTTCACTCCAGCATGTTTTGTTCACATCATAAGCCAAGTTTAGTTCCCTGGATCAAGTAATCCTCATGTTGTTTGCTTTGTGAATGTGTAACAGTTCTATTAGGACCAGAGTTGAGAATCTCATGTAGGTTAGGCATAGATCACCCCATAATATTTGGTAGGATATAGAGTAAAGGGATAGGGCTTTTAGGTGATCTGCATAAGACATATTGTTTGCACCCTGTATTTTTTTATTGTAAGGAACCACTGAGGTCGCTCCAGTTGTTGCAAGTGCCTGGTCAGGTACATACCGAAAGGTGCATTGTACTCAATTATTGGTCTCACATGGGCCGAGTATAGAGGGACTATAACCTCATTACATCTGGATGCCATGCCCTTAATTATAAGCTGTGCCACACATTAGGACTTCCTTACCACTGTGGACACATGGTGGTCAAAATTCAGGTTATTGTCTATCTGTGTACCACCACTGGGTTCACTCTTAGGAATTTGAGATTAATATTGTAATACACAGGGTTATTCAATGTGCCAAAGAGTATAATTATACATTTCATGCATTTAGTTTTAGACCATGGCTCTGACACCAATTATTTGTCTGAGTCAGTCTTTCCTGAAGGTTATCTATGTTGTTGGGGGTTCAGTGATTGCTTGGTGACTTTCTCAAATAAGTCCTCCAGAATGAGCAGGCATGAACTGCCCTTGACAAAACTGAATTGGGTTGGCTCCAATGTTTGGAGATTTCCTATGTCATTGTTTATCAGGTCCATGATTATTCTTTCCATGGCCTTGCATATGAGACTAGTCAGACTTACGGGTCTATAATTTCTGGGGTCTGTTTACACTCCCCTTTATGCAGTGGGATGACCATTACAGGCCTTTGCTTCAAAGGGACAAAGCTTGTCTCTGAGGCTGTGGTTAAGTAGAGATCCTAATGGGTCTGATAGGATGTATTTCAAGCTATTTAAGAGACATCCTGGGATATTGTCTGGACCCATCAAGGCCGTGTTGTTAGCTTTAGAGAACACAGGGATGACTTGTTCTTTTGTGATAACTAGTAGAGGAATGGTGGTAGATATTTCCTGGTGGGTAACTGGAGGTGATGGGGGGGGGGGGTGAAATTTGAGCTGAATCTATCGTTCTGCAGATTTGCCATATTTTCTGGTTGTCTATAAGTGGTGCTGTCTACAAGTAAATCTGTAGATTGTTCAATGTAGCCCTTAAGATTCCAGAGATAACTGAAAAGTGCCTTATGGTTATCTTTTGCTTGGGTGGCTATTTTTGACTATAAGACGTTTTTTGAGGACTTGATATTAACCTGATTTGCATATTTAAACTGAGAGAGTTTTTGCCCTGTTGTGTACATCCTCTCCTACATCTGGGCAGGATATTCCTTTCTTTGTTTTTTGTTATTTAATCCGGAGTCCAACAGGGTAGCTTATTTTTGCAGTTTAGTATAGGTTTATTTCAGTCTGGTACTGCCATTTCCATGCAGCTGTTTATATAGTTGTATAGGGCCTTTGTGTATTCTTCCACATAGGCCTCCGAATTTTCTGAGTTTGTGGAGCTTGGAAATCAGGTTCCTATTAAGCGATCGAAAATCCCTTTAGGCGAATACGAAGATGGCGAACCGTATTGAGCAAAGTATGTAATGACCCGAAAGGTCAAAAACCGCAAATTTTGAAATGTCGATTTGTTTTGGTTGGCCCATCTGCGGTACAGCTCCATAAGGTAAGTGTGCGATAGATAGGACTTTAGTGTTAGAATTTGGGTTAAGGTAAGTGCATAGATAGGTACTGTGTGTAAGAGTTAGTGTAGTGTTAGGTGCAGGGTTTTTTTAAGTGTATGTATGTGCATTATTTATTTTGTTTAGGTGTATGTCTGTAGGGGATGTGTGCGGTAGTTACAGACCTTAGGGTTAGGGAGGGGTTAAGGAAAGTGCATAGATAGCTGCTTTTGTGGGGTTTAGTGTAGTGTTGGAGGTAGGGTTTTGGTGCTCTTATTTTGTTTAGGTGTATGTCTGTAGGGGATGTGTGTGGTAGTTACGGACCTTAGGGTTAGGGAGGGGTTAAGGAGAGTGCATAGATAGTTGTGTTTGTGGAGTTTAGTGTAGTGTTGGAGGTAGGGTTTTAGTGCTTTAGTTTAGGTTAGAAGTAGGGTTTGGTTGGTGTATGTATGTGGTTTATTTATTTTGTTTGGGTAGGTAGTATGTAGCTGGTGGTGGGGTTGGCCAACTATGAGAGTTCGATATATTTTTTTTTTGCAGTTTAGTGCATTCGGGATTTTTGTGGTTCGTGGTATAGGGGTCAATGTTTTGGTATTCGTGCAGAGGGTTTTTCACTTTGCTAATACAGACCCTTGGAAATCAACTATGTCTTTGTTTAACAGGAGGTAGTTAGCCTTAGAAAAGTAGTTACAGATTTTGGGGGTAGATGGGGGTTCTAGCTTTATATTTATTTCAAAGGAAACTGCTTTGTGATCCAAACTAGTGAGGACATTGCACTTTGGGGGAGGGTAGAATGTTCCCTAGTGTTTGTGAGTACCAAGTCTACAATATTTGTACCCCTCGTGGGACTGCAAACTAGCTGTTTCAGGCCAGTTGCATTGACAAAGTCTAGAAATCTCTGAGCCTGCATGCAAGTAGTCATGTATGCTTCCCAGTTAATGGAGGCATTGAAATCTCCCATGAGTATATTGTTGGGCTGAATGGTAACAGATTCTAGAACAGTCAGGTATGAGGTATGGTCTTCCTGGGTCATGGTGGGGGACTTGTAGATAACAAGAATATGGTAAAGGATTTTATCTATGGTTAGTTGGACATGGAATAGCTCAAACATATCATATTGTTTAATCTGACTTGATGTGTGCTTATATTTTATATAGATTGATACACCTCCACCTTTTGTCCTTTCATGTGCAGTGGATAGTCTGAATGTATGGAAAGCATTATAGACCTGCATGGTTTATGTATTTTCTGCAACTCTGAACCATTTCTCAGTAACTGCACAGAAGTCAGCAATCTCCAGGGTGAGGAGTGCTTCCAGGGATTGTAGTTTTTTGTCGAGACTCCTAGCATTGACCATTAATACCTTTAGCTTATCATGACTAGATTTTCCTGAGTTGGCAGGTTTGTCTATTTGGAAATGCCTCAAAAGACACTATAACAGCAGATAATGTTCTGGCCAAAATCTGAAAGCCTAGAAGCAACAGGGGAATACCACCCTGGCAAAGCAGCATGGCTTGTCAGTTGCATTCTCCCAGTTTGACTAATATTGGACTCCCTTGGACTGACACCAGTAGCTAAGCCAATTATTAAAGTCAATCATTTTCTGTTGGCATTGTGGCATCATCCTTGGAGAAAGTAGAATGCTGCTCAATGTTGGGCTCATACCAGCCTGCGACACATATTCTGAGAGCTCAGTCATGCCTCTCTTCATATAGTCCAGGGGGTATGTCGCAAGTCATTTACACCCACATAGACTATGACTGAGTCATACTAGTACTTGTGATTTAGTGACCTGAGTGCATGGTGAACCTGGCAAAAACCTGGCCACTGGCAGGCAACTAACTGTGATCTTCTCCTTATTCAGCCTGGTGAGAGGGATATCAGTGTGTCTCACAATGGGGTCTTCTATGACCAAAATATTGGGTTGTGTGGTGTTCCATCTTATGGGCTCAGTAGTTGAGACATTTTGTGAAGTAGTTTTATGAGTTGTGGAGGGAGTTGTCATGTGTGTGCACTCAGAGTTGATGAGGATAGCATGTGGAAGGCCTTTAAGGTTTGAGTAAGCTACATATAAGCACCTCCAGATATGTGAGCCTTTGAGTCTGGTCCTTAGTTAGTGTGGTGAGTGTTTCTGTGTGTGTGTGTGTGTGTGTGTGTGTGTGTGTGTGTGTGTGTGTGTGTGTGTGTGTGTGTGTGTGTGTGTGTGTGTGTGTGTGTGTGTCACTGATAACCTGTTTGATATTTTTGCATCTGTATGTGAGAGTCTTGACACCAGTGACATTGTGTAATGACATCTCCCGCATACTGTATTTATCTGTTCCGGAATAAAGTAGTAGTCAGTAAATATGAGACCATTACTACATTGTCTCAGTATGCCAATGTCCAATACACTGGTTGCAGAGATAGCAGGTAAGTGCTTATCCATGGTCACCAGATCTTACTATGTGTTTTATAAGGGAATACAATGGGGGGGGGGGTGTTTGCAACTGGAGGAAGTCTGGCTGCTTTAAGCAGTGCAATCTACAGCTAAATGATGTGGTGATGTTGCTCAGTGTGCAAACCAGTTGCTCACATGAATGACATGAGGTTGAGTAGGAGCAGAGACATATGTTTGAACTGGTTTGAGGGGGATAAATGACAAAGCTTTGCCTGGTCACTCCTTCTCTGAGGGGAAGATTAGGGTGACATGTCTGGGGGAACAAACTATTCTTTGTGACTTCATTGGAGACTGGAGATAAGTATAGCATCTGGGACAGGTACATGGGAAGGTATGGGGAATGTAAAGTTGTGATGCAAAAAAAAAAAATCAAAATGTTTGTGATGCAAAAACAAAGTCTGTTTAGGTGCTTGAACCTAACCACTATTACAATAAATCAGTAAAGAAGATAAAACATGTAGAAATATAATGGCACAACATACAAATAATATATGATAAAATTAATCATAATAATCACTATCATAAAGAACTATTAGCCAGTTTGAAATGGTGTGCCTTTAGGGAATTCTTAAAATTGGCCAACCTTGTGGCTTCCATTACCAAATAAGTTGAATGTTTCAAATATATGTTGCTTGATAAGAAATTGGAACAAGCATCACAAGTCAATGCGCTTTAATAACCTCAGATTATCCCAGGGAGAAGTAATTCAGGAGTCTAACATGGACAAACAGGGCCATATAGTCCTTAAGATAAGGGGGTCCAAATTATATAGGGCTAAATACAATGACATGATTACTTTAATTGTGATAAGAGACTAGCTTACCTGCCACTGTGACATGTGAAGAACCACCATTGCATGGGCTATGACAGTTTTGTGTGCAAGTCCCTGGCACTCTGAAACGGTTACACTAAAAATCACTTTCAGTAAACCATGCATTTACAGTTTCCCACTGTTGTGTGACCATTGAGATAGTATATAGAAGTTAACAACTCTAGAAAGTTGCCCCACATGCAGGGTGCAGGGGTATTATCCCTCTTGTGAAAAAAAAAAAAAAAAGAAAAAAAAAAAAACTACACCATGTTTGGGTCACTGAAAATGATTTTTAGGATAACTGTTTTGAAGTATCAGGACTTCCAAGAAAATAATTATAACATCATCATGAATCCCTATGTCTTATGTAGAATCCAGAATAAAACAAGTAACTGATTCAACACTCCTGTAAAACTCATGCAAACTGCAGATAGACAGCCATTTCAATAATCTACTTCTGTGGCTCAGCTTGCAAGTGAAATGCTTGACTGAATATTGGGGGTTGGTATAATTGTTAAGGTGCTTGATTCTGATGTCACGGTCTTCTTCTTCTTCTTTTTCTTTTGGCTGTTCCCATTAGTGGTCGCCACAGCGGATCATCTGTTTCCATTTCTTCCTGTCCTCTGCATCTTGTTCTGTCACACCAACCACCTGCATGTCCTCTCTCACCACATCCATAAACCTTATCTTAGGCCTTCCTCTTTGCCTTTTACCTGGCTGCTCCATCCTTAGCATCCTTTTCCCAACATACCCAGCATCCCTCCTCAGCACATGTTCAAACCAATGCAATCTTGCCTCTCTGGCTTTGCCTCCAGACCGTCCAACATGAGCTGACCCTCTAATATAATGATTCCTAATCATGTCCTCCTCGTCACACCCAATGCAAATCTTAACATCTTTAACTCTGCCACCTCCAGCTCTGACTCCTGCCTTTTTGTCAATGTCACCATCTCCAAGCCATATAACATAGCTGGTCTCACTACCCTTTCGAAGGCCTTCCCTTTCACTTTTACTGGTACCCATCTGCCACAAATCACTGCTAAATCTCTTCTCCACCCACTCCACCCTGCCTCTCTTCTTTACCTCTCTTCCACACTCACCATTCCTCTGAACTGTTGATTCCAAGTATTTAAATTCATCCACCTTCACCAACTCTACTCCCTGCATCCTCACCATTCTTCTATCCTCTTTTGCATTCACACATATATATATTCTGTCTTAGTGCTGCTGACTTTTATTCCTCTCATATCTAGAGCATATATCCACCTCTCCAGGGTCTCCTCAACCTGTTCCCTACTCTCACTACAGATCACAATATCATTGGCAAATGTCATAGTCCACAGGGACTTCTGTCTCATCTCGTCTGTCAACCCGTCCATCACCATTGCAAATAACAAAAGGTGCAGAGCTAATCATTGATGTAATCCCACCTCCATCTTAAATGCATCTGACACTCATACTGCAGACTTCACCACTGTCACACTACCTTCATACATATCCTGTACCACTCTTACATACTTCTCTTCCACTCCCAACTTCCTCATACACCTTGTCATATGCTTTCTCTAAGTCCTCAAAGACACAATGCAGCTCCTTATGACCTTCTCTATACTTCTCTATCAACACCCTCAGAGCAAACATTGCATCTGTAGTGCTCTTTCTTGGCATGAAATCATACTGCTGCTCACCAATCATCACCTGCCTTCTTGACCTAGCTTCCACTACTCTTTACCTTAATTTCATGCTGTGACTAATCAATTTTATTCCTCTGTAGTTACTACAGCTCTGCACATTGCCCTTATTCTTAAAAATCAGTGCCAAAACACTTCTTCTCCACTCCTCATGGATTATCTCACTTTCCAAGATTTCATTAAACAATTTGGTTAAAAACTCCACAAAACATCTAGATTCTGATGTCACGGTACTGGGTTCAAATTCTTTCAGTGTTGTATTTGCTTGGCAGTTGGCACAGAGAAATAAATCTATGAGCTTTTAACAATCTGCTTCCAGTGGTAGAGAGTTTGATTCTCTGAAACTTCTTTTGCCTACTGTGTGACCTTGAGCAAGTCATTTAGGGTCTATATCGAATCAGCGAACACTTAAAAAAGCGAAGGCTGATTCATTGACCCTATTTAAGTGAAAGCTTACAATCCCGAACACCCAGAACAGCGATTTTTTTCCAAGGAAAAAAAATCGCTGGGCCTGTTTCGGGAGTTTGCCATTTCCTCCACTGTGTTGTGATCTTGGAGTTGGTATATTTAAGTGGGGGGTGGGGGCGAAGCCCCCCACATTATATACTGTTTTAAGGTTTATTTATTTTGCGGAACAGCAATTTTTTTCCCTGGGAAAAACATCGCTGTTCTGAGTGTTCAGGATTGTAAGCTTTCGCTTAAATAGGGTCGATGAATCAATGTTCACTTTTTTAAGCATTCGCTGATTCAATATAGACCCAGTCAGTAAACCAGGCAGTGCCTTCATGCAATTGGGCATTTGGGCTAGGTTCATTAATGGTGTCCTGGATTGCAAACCTAGTAATTACTGTTGAACCTTAATGCAAACAGAAGGTTAGAGATACTGTAGTAATTAACAAGGTAATTCAGACTGAATGATGATTTTGTTAAGATAATAGCTAACAAGCTTTCATTTAACAAATAAAAAGACCACACTGCTCAAAGAGCAACAGACAAACTGACAAGCCATAGGGTCAATACAGTGGATTCATGATTAGGTGATATAGGCTTTTTCTCTAATGGACCAAAAAAATTTGAAAAAAGAAAATACTAACAATCCTAAGCTTTTAGTAGGAGGGTAAGCCAAGCCCCACCCCCAACCCCAAATACTGCACATCCTTTAACTTATATAGCCTTATCATGGGAAGGTGCATCTGGCAGAGGAGAAGGTTTACGTTTTTGGCAGGTTTTAAGAGTTGTGAGATATATAACCACTAACATGTTTATGTGTTGTTGGCTTGCACCGTGGGACAGAAGTATTTTCAGCATACTTTTTTTGCTTGGTTATACAGTTCATAGTAGTGAGCATACCACTCAACTGTCCAGATTTTCATAGAATGTCCAGATTTTGCCTCTTAATTTTGATCTTTACATCATAAAATCTGTGATTTTCTGGCAAATCAATAGGATGATTTGAGGGTTGAAGTCACTACATAATGTCAAACATTTCAGTTTCAGACATAATGTCTATCAGAAGAAATCAATGCCAAGACTTAATCTAAGTTTATAAAAGCAATTTTTTAAAATCTGTTCCTATTTTTCAGTCTTTGCCCCCCATTATCTCAGGCTCTGCCAGATTTCTTGTGCTAAGAGGTTGAGAGGCATGGCAGTGAGACTGATTTTCTGAGTATTTTCTTTATAATATTTCTTCATCATTTGATCTTCTGTGCATATTTTTAAGTCTGTAGTAAGGCTTTGGATTTAAAATTTCCAGCATGCTGGAGTTGTAGAGTTTAAGATACAAATGTGCAAAACAGGATTACCTACCTCTGGCATTTTATTTCTCCTCTTCCCACTTCATACTGTATTCCTATTCCCTTACCGTACCATACTTTTACCCAGATATATTCTCTTCTCGCACCTTGCCAAAGCTCCCGCTTTGATTTTAATACCCCATATCCCTCTCTTAAGCTACACTTTGTGTCTGTGTCCTGCTGCATAGTATTTTTATTTTAGTGCATTTACTTCTTACCTGTAGATGAGAGGTTAGTAGTCAACCTCTACTTTTTCTGCTTGCCTTATATGTATAGTGCTTTTTTTCTTTTTCTGTATCTCTCTGGTACCCACTTATTTAGCCATTCTATTCAAACTGTTTGACTTCTTTGGCAATTACCGACCTAGGTGTACACACAACTTCTGCCCTGAAACCCTAAGCTGAGTTCCACAGCTACCTCTCTAATCAGCAACAGGCTACCTTATGGGATAATAAACTCTCTCGCCAGCTTCCTATCTCTCAAGGACTGATTCTTGGGCCATTACTCTTTACTATTTTTGCTAATGACCTCAGCTCGCCGCTAGCCATGCCAATATCATACCATATCCAGATGTTGCTTCGCTCATCTGCTCTGCTCCCAAAATGGATGCACTTCAAAAAAACAACTCAGACTGCCCTCAACAATATTGAAAGCTATTTAGCAGCCCACCAACTTATACTAAATCCCAATAAAACTAAGCTTATGTTTTTTTAAAATGCTTCCAGTCTAAACAATCATCCACCTCTCTCTATCATTTCTTCCAATGGCACTAAAATAGAACCTGTTGAACACACAAAACTGCTCGGTGTCATTATTGATAATGCATCAAGATTTGACAAACATATAGCACTGACAATTAAAAAAGTCCATGTAAAACTTAGTACTCTCTATAGAGCCAGATCTATCTTACCAACCATGCTAGACTGGCAACAGCAAGAACCCACCTCTTATCTTCACTACTTTACTATTCACAAATATTTACCAACCTTCTCAAAACAGAAATTAATAACCTTGAATCATGCTTTTATGCAAAAGCACTTACCAATTTTAAATAAAATAGATTTTGTTACGTTATGGTTGAATTTTTATCTGGACTGCATGGTTCGTGGACTGCTCTGCTATTAATCACCGCTTTTACTTATTTTTTATTGAGCAGTACCACATTTACCCCTTACTTTGTCTTTTCTGCTTAAATAAATAAAATAAACGTATGCATGTATTTATTATTTATTTACTGTTTGTTAACAGGGTAGGGTGACTGGTTTAGAGACCCTTTTTGTCATGACTGGAGCTCACATGTAATAAACAGTGTGAGTAAACTTAAGTTATATATAACAAATATGATAGATTGTTAGATTTACCTAGTTGCAACAAGAGGTAAAACTGAAAGACACAGACACGTAGAAAGTAAGAGATAATCTCAGGGACACAGTAGGAAAATATGAGATGAAATGAGTGGAAAGATAGGTAGTGTTAGGTTAGATTAGGAAATCTTTTAAATCGGGGTAAGTTTGTACAAGGGTGTATGGATGGTAGATAGGTCACACTAGAGTTGAAATTTAGAGATACACTGTGGAAAATATATGGAAAACATCAATTATGACTTGTTAAATTTTTTGTTTAATAAGCGGTTTTAATGTATGGGATAAAGCAGTTTCATGGTGGACCAGGGACTGACAAAAGATGAAGCACCGCACACTGCTGCACAATTGTGAGCCATAGCTGGACAGATACTTTTGACAATTTTTCCCTTAGATACAGCAGCAGTAGTACATTAGTGTAGTTCTCATCTTTAGTACATCACTGGTCTAAGAAGTATTCCTAGTGAGCTGTGACCTATTAAACCCCCAGGAAAAAACCCCGTCAGAAATACCCATCTACGGTGCACATCCTAGATCAGTCCTGAAAGCAGCCTCTTTGTCATAATAGTCATGCAAATCTAGCATTATGGACAGTTGGACTACCATTGTTTCTCCTGCCAGTCTTGTTGACTTGGGTTTCCTGAGGCAGTATAGCAACTGCCTCATGTCACTGACAACCCTCTACTAATAACTCACTCTAGTACAGACTCCCAGAGATGTATCTACACCAAGAATCTTGAATCCCTGCTCTCTCACACTTGAAACAGTAATACTTAAGAGGTTGTCAACTCACCCACCACTACTCATGCACATAGCATGTACCCAACACAGAGATCAACATATGCAAAGGTTCTCTCAAAAAAATTACCAAAACACCAGAGACATCCAAAACAAAAGACTGCTACAACTAACACAGTTCCCACAGAACCTAAGACACATATCAACACCATTGTCTCACCTATCCAGCCCTTAAGTCGTAAAACCCAAAAAACAAATTTTCTTGCCATTGGAGACATGATAGTGAGAAACATGGATGTCCTACTCACCAGGTTAAATAAGGACAAAGTCATGGTCAGCTGCCTCTCTGGTGCCAAGATTCATCAGATCACACATGCACTCGGGTCTCATGACAACAAGTACCATTATGACTCTGTCATTGCTCATGTTGAAGTAAACGACCTGAGACATACCTCACTGGACTATATGAAGGGAGACATGATTGAGCTCTCTGAGAATGTGTCCCAGGCAGGTATGTCCCTAGACTTGATCAGCATATTACCCTCACCTGGAATGATGATGCCACGGTATAAACAAAAAATTATTTCAATAATTGGCTTAGTTCTTTGTGTCATTCAATGCGGATCAAATTCTGTCAGCCTGGGATGACATGGTCGACAAACCTTGTTGCTTTGCCAGAGACTGTTTGCACCTGGCACCACTAGGCTTTGGCTACTGGCAAAGGGTCTTGCCTCCCCCACAGTGCCTTTTTTATGCAAGGTCTCGAAAACAAAATTGCCAACATAAAAATTGGCAACCATAACAAAATAAGGGCTATGCTACTAAATGCTAGGAACTTAAACCAAAAACTGTACACCCTGGAAGCACTCCTATCACTGGGGGATGTCAATGTCTGTGTAGTCAGAGAAACCTGGTTCATGGCCTCAGAGAGTATCAATCAGTTCAAGGCTGCAATGTCTTCCACACCTTCACACTGCAAATGAACATGTGAGAACCAAAGGAGCAATGTTTCTATCTATATTAGGGATAAATTCACCTCCCGACTAGTTAGATTGGACAACTCCATGGAGTACTCCAAGTTCAGATTACTGTGGGTAAGACACCTATTCAAGTCATAGCTAGTTATAGATCCCACTCCATGGATCATGGTGAGCATGAAGCCTACTTGACCAAACTGGAGTCAATCCAAATATTGTCAAACACTCTTGTCATGGGGCATTTCAATTATACCACCATCAAGTGGGAAACCTACTCTAGCCCTAACTCACTAGTGCAAAAGTTCCTTGACTTCATTAACTCAAATGCCCTGGAACAAGTTGTTCAAACCCCAACAAGAGGAACAAATATACTAGATCTGGTCCTCACTAACATGCCAAACAGATGCATCACCACAACTTTTGGACCATCATTAGTTTAACACCAGTACTCGCAAAGAGCAAAGTCAGACTAAAGAACTTCACCAAAGCAAACTATACCCTCTTAGGGTAAGGTATAAATGCCTTTCAAGCCCCAACCCCAACTGGAGGTGGTAACTACACCAAAACTTACACTAAAGGCCTGTAAAGTCACTTGTATAAGTGTATAGAGTTAGCTGTTCCAGAGAGAATAAAAGCTAGAGCCCCAAGTAAAAACAAGCCGCCCTGGTGGACATCTAGCATCAACAAATTTTACAACAAACACAAAAAGTTGCTGACCAAGAAAACTAAGGTGAGGCCCCAACAATGGAAATGCACCCTCCTCAGCCTCAACAGGCAAATAAGACAACATGTCAAATCCTCTAAGGATAACTTTGAGAAAAATTTAGCAATCCACAGCCAAGGATAATGATAAGGCCTTTTACAGCTACTTACATAGCCTAAAAGGCAGGTCCCAAGCATGTGCAGAACTAGTGACTAACAGTGTCATGCACATTGACCCACAGTGATAGCAAACCTACTAGGGGACAGATTTGCCAAATATTTCACTCCCTTATCCTCTCCAACCTTATCACAAACCTTGCCTGCAACCCACCCACCCTACATATCTGAAGAGCAGGTCATTAAAGCCTTGTCTGAGGCAAAAAAACAGCCTCTATGGGGCCAGATGGTGTCACAGACTGTCTTTATTTTATTTATTTAACATTTGTTAACCAGGAAAGTCGGACTTGAAAGAATCCATTTTTCAGGGAATGTCCAGGGAGAAATGCTCCAGATGCATGTCTTTGTAAGATGAGAGGAAACCAAAGCACCTGGAGGAAACTCACATGAATGCAGGGAGGACATGCAGATTCTGCACAGAAGGCACCACAGCTGAGAATCAAACCAGAGAACCTCTTGCTGTGAGGCAACAACGCTACTGCTGCACCATTGCACTGTCTTCTAAACTAAATAAACCATGATCTAGCATCACCATTAAGTACCCTATTCAATCACAGTCTAACCACATACTTTGCTCATAGAGAATGGAGAACAGCAACATTTATTCCCCTCCACAAAGGTGTCTTAGCAGCACACCCAGAGAATTATAGGCCCATAAGTCTGACCAGCCTCATCTGTAAAGCAATGGAACGTATCATCATGGTCCTCATAAATACAGATATAGGTGACCTCCAAACCCTAGATCCGACACAATTCAGCTTTGCCAAGGACAGATCTTGCTTGTTAAACTTGGTGGATTTCTTTGAATATGTGACCAGGGCCATTGATGAGAGCAAATCTGTGCACACAGCATACTTCGACTTGGCCAAAGGCCTTTGACACAATCCCACACTCAGGCATTACTGATAAACTTAGCAAACTGAATATAAACTTCTTTGTTGTTAGATGGGTTGCCAACTACCTCACAAACTGATCACAAACACTATTAAAGTGGGTTATTCCACGTCAACCAGCAGACCTGTCACCAGCATGGTGCCACAAGGGTCAGTGCTGGGCTCCCTACTTTTCAGTATATACTTCTCAGAGGTTCAGGCCAAAACTAAGGGTCTGTGGCTGACCAAGTTTGCAGATGGCTGCAAACTGGGTGCAATTATTGAATCCTCAAATGATGTCAGTGTACTTCAGGAGAGTCCTACACAGACCAATGACTGGTGTCTTAGTCATGGTCTCAAACTAAATGCAAAGAAATGTATCATCATTCCCTTTGGTAAAAACATTGTTCCTTCACACTATCAAATTAACAATACTGTATGTACCTATGAAGTGATAAGAGATATGGGATCACAAGTAGACTATGACCTTAACATTGACCACCATGTGTCTACTATAGTAAGGAATGCTTTCTATGTAGCACACTTGAATAGCAAAGGCATCACCTCTAGAGCAAGGTTGGTTATAAACCCTCTATACTCGTCACTAATCAAGTCCATAATCGAGAATAATATCCCTTTTGGCATATACCGTACAAAGCACCTGCAGCAATTGGAGAGACCTCAGAGGTTTCTAACTAAGATGATCAAGGAACTCCAGCACATGCCTTGCACAGACTGACTAAAGTCCTTGTAACTATACTCAGTATCATATAGACATCTTAAGGGAGACTTATGCCTGGCTTACAGAGCAATCTCCGACCCAAACCTAATGAATTTGCTGCACATCCATAAATCAAACAAGACTAGAGCTACCCATTACAGGGACCTAAATATTGCCTGTGACTTCAACAGGATGTGCTGAAGGTACAGATTTGTCTCCCAGTGACTGCTTAGTCTTTGGAACAGGCTGCCAATTCATGTGAAGAAGAGCACCTCTATGACACTCTTTGTTCAAAAGTAACCTGGACGAGTGGATGGGGCACCATAAATTCTTACCAGGTATAGAACAGAGAGTGTGTATGCACCTTTAAGCATTTCAAATGTAGGCACGTGCATACAAATAGTGAGCAGGTACAGGCAGCAGTGCCATTTTGAGAGAGCAGCCAGACTGTTCACATGTTTGAATGTGGTAGTCAGTCCGTTTATAAGTTTATTTAAGTTTAAGTTACAAAGCCTCATTCCTGATGTGTTTGTGTGTAATAAAGTTGCTTAAACTGAACTCACAACTTTTTGTCTGTTTAATCTTGACCAGATGAGCGACATGGTGTCAGAACCGGTATTAAGAGAGCAACTTTTTCAAGTCATGAGGTGCAGAGTTTAAGGTGAAGTCAGACTGAGCTGATTGACTGAAAAAGAGCTTAGATCATCAAAAAAAGGCCCAAAATGACTAAAACCTGCACAAATTATTTATTTTGCAAAGAAAATGAAATGGAGCATTTGTAAGGTACAAAATGCATTATTAATTAAACGAGTAGCACAAAATGGATTATCAATCCAATGAAAGGCATGAAACACATTATTAATTAAATGAAATGTTCAAAACCACAATATATGATAAAACTAGCAGAAATATTCATATGGGGCTCAGAATTACCTCTGGTTTGCATAGCGAGCACGTTTAAAGTAAAACGAGCACAAGAAAATTATAATGAGCATAATAAGAGATTATGTGGGCATAACAAGTACAATAAAAGGCCAACATAAGCTTAAAAAGCAAGGCAGCTGCATGTTTTTAGTAAAAGACCATGTTTAGGCATAAACTACTATTTTGCATTGACCAAAGCCATTCAAAGCATAACTAGAATTGTTCAAAGTATCTCAGTGTGCAAAGTTTTTGCAAAGCATGTACTTTATTACAGTGAAATTATTTCAAAGAGTTTGCTGTGTGCAACGTACAGTTATATTGCAAAGGGCAGTCAAAGTACAGCCATTTCAAAAAGTTTCCTGCGCTGTGTACATTTATTCACAGTGTCGTCATTTCAAAGTGTTTCTTACATTGTACAGTGTTATTTCGCAAAAATACAACCATTTGAAGAGTTTATGTGCTGTGTACAGTTTATTTGCAAAGTACATTCATTTTGAAGTGTTTGTTCCTCTGAGCTTGTTCTGCTGTGTACAGTTTATTTGCAAAGTACAGTCATTTAGAAGTATTTCTTACACTGATAAGGAGTGGTTTTACAAAGTGCAGTTATTTTAAAGTGTTCTTGTGCTACAGAGACTTATTTGGCAAAGTGCAGTTATTTGAGTCTGTTGTGCTATTGGGAATAATTACAAATTCTGGCATAAAGTTCTGGCACATTTATATGTGTGTATGTTCGTACATAATTCCAAGCATCTTCACTACTGTGTGTTGATATGGCAGAGGTATTTCGCAGACCCAGTCCACTTGTGTTTGATCATAATACAGCAGAGAACTGGAGAGCATTTGAGCAGGAATACAATATTTTCATACAATCAGCTTTTTCTGACAACGATGCATGTACAAGGGCATTCATTTTGCTTAACTTAGCTGGGTCAGAGGCCATTGAAAGAGAGTGTTCATATGTGTATGCAGCAGAAGTATATGCAGGAGAGGGGGAACTGCCATATTGTTGTACTGGCTGAATCAAGGGAGGACTCTGAGTGCTTGAAATGTAAATTTAGAGAAATGTGCAACCCCCAGACAAATGTTACATTAGAGAGGCACTTATTTTATACAAGAGACCAAAAGCCAGGTGAAATGTTTGCAGCTTATATCACTGACTTGAAAAATAAGGCTAAAATGTGCAGATTTGGTGATTTGAAAGATGATTTAATAAAGGACAGGCTTGTGTGTGGTGTTAATAATGATGCAGTGAGAAAGATTTTGCTTTGTGACAGTGATTTAATTTTATGCAAAGCCATAAAGATTTGTCAAATCCATGAGGTCACAGAAAGGCAAACAAGTATGTTTGCAAGTGATAAGAGCATGATTTCAATAGCCTCTAGAGCAAACAAAGACAGCATGCAGCAGATGACAAGCAGAAGCAGGCCTATTGGCCTAAGCACATGGCAGCTGCAAGCCCAGCAGGATTCCCTGAGAGGAGCTGTAACTTTCTAGCAAGTTATAAGACTAGCTCAGAAAAACAGATATACTCAGTGCAGTATAAGGGTGAGTCAGCAAAACCCAAATCAAGTCTTACTGTTAATTGTCATAATTGTGGAGCCAACCATGAGTCAAAAAGAGAGAAATGCTTAGCATTTGGTCAGCAATGCCACAAGTGTAAAAAATGGAACCACTTTCAAATGTTTTGTAAATCAAGCAAGCCTCATTCAGTTATTAAGAAAGGTCCCTCAAAAAGCAAGTTGATCATATAGAAAGCTGCAACCCTACTTTCTATGTAGATGGTGTATCAGTCATCAGTGAAAAGGTTAATGCAGTAGATTTGCTGGCAAAAAAAGAACTATTCTGTACTGTCCTGATCAATGGTAAACCCACAGAGCTCAAAGTGGGCACTGGTTCAAAGTGTAATGTAACGTATGCAGAAACATTTGCTAAAGTGAGAGCTGGTGAGCAACTTAATTTGATTAATTGTGCAAAGCTTGTTGCTTATGGAGGTGAAGAGATTCAAACTGAAGGCTCAGTAGTGCTTTTATGCTATTTGGCTGGGAACAGTTACATTTTGCAATTTTATGTATTTAGAAAACCTGTGCAGTCATTATTAGGTCTCAGAGACAGTTTAAGAATGAAACTTGCTTTCCTTTACCAAAGAAGTACATCAAGTAAGTTCCAGCTTTACTGATGATATTTTTTCAGAGTATGCTGATGTTTTCTATGACAAGTTAGGCAAACTTCCAGTTGTGTACTCCATGAAAGTAGACCCAGATATCAGTCCTGTGGTCAGACCAGCAAGGAGAGTTCCAATAGTTATGCAGGACAAAGTCAGGGTCCAGTTAGACAAAATGGTGCAGCAAGGACTTATTTGTCCAGTCACAAACCAACTGAATGGGTGTCTTCCATGCTTACTGCTCATAAGAAAAATTCAGAGGAAATCAAAATGTGCATTGACCCAAGAGACTTGAACAAGGCATTAAAGAGATCTCACCATTCTATGCGCACAGTCGAGGAAAGTGCTGCCCTCATTCCAAATGCCACTGTTTTCTCTATCTTGGATGCAAAGAGTTTATTTTGGCAAGTAATGCTTGATTGCAAATCTTCACTACTGACTATATTCAGTACCCCATTTGGTAGATACAGATTTCTAAGGATGCCTTTTAGAATAAATTCTGCCAGTGAAGTCTTTCAGCGTGCAATGGAGCTAATTTTTTCGGGCTACCTGTGTGCAATAATAGTTGATGATATACTAGTTGGAGGCCATGGTGAAGGAGAGCATGACAGAAACCTCAGGAAAGTTCTGGACAGAGCACGTGAAGTGAGCTTGACTCTTAATCCTCTGAAGTGTAAATTCAGATTACCAGAAGTTACTTATGTAGGTCATTTATTTACCAGTACAGGCTTATGACCAGAACTTTCCAAACAAGCAGCAATTATTGAAATGCCAGCACCAGGCAATGTCTAAGCTTTACAACATTTTCTTGGTATGGTTAACTATTTGGACAAAATTATCCCTGACTTTAGTGAGTTATCAGTGCCTTTAAGAGAGCTAACATGCAAAAATGTTGCCTAGTCCTGGTTAGAACAACACCAGAGAGCATTTGATAACCTCAAACAGAAAATTGCCATCCCTCCTACATTAAGGTACTATGATGTCCACAAACCAGCAATTCTTTCCTGTGATGCTTCAAAGTTCGGTCTTGATGCAGTTATTCTTCAAGAGGGCAGACCTGCTGCCTATGCATGTAGAACTCTTACTCAAACTGAGATGCAGTATGCTCAAATTGAGAAGGGACTTTTGGCAATTGTATTTGGATGTTTGAAGTTACATGATTATATTTATGGCTGAGCTATCCAAATCGAAAATGATCATCAACCTCTAGTCACTATTTTAAAGAATCCTATCCAATCAGCTCCAGCAAGACTACAAAGAATGATGCTTAGATTGCAAAAATATAGTTTCAAAATGGTCAATACAAAAGGTAAACTTCTTTAGCTGGCTGATACCTTATCCAGATCACCCAGAAATACCACAGAACAGCTTGATTCAGAAAATTTTGACTTTGATGTCATGGAAGTGTGTAATTTTTCTACCACAAGACTTGATGAGCTGACAAATCATACAAAGACTGATCCAAATTTGCAAAAGCTCAACCACTTTATCAATGTAGGATGGCCATCAAAGCAATCCTATATACTTCCAGAAGTGCAACCTTACTTTCCATACAGAGATTAGATGCTGATGGAAAATGGTATCATTTTCAAAGGTCCCAAAGTTATTGTTCCTACTTCCTTACAACACAAATACATTCAGATTTTGTATCGTGGTCACCCAGGTTCTGACAAGAGGACTAGTGTTTTGGCCTTCTCTATCGAAAGACATTGATAATGTTCTTTCTTCTTGTTCAGTATGCAATAGTACTAAGAATTTGCAAAAAGAGCCAGTTCATCTAAGCCATATTCCTGAACTACCTTGGTCAACAGTAGCCACTGACATATTCGAGTGGAACAATCACCATTACTTACCATTGGTAGAGTCTTATTCAAATTGGTTTGACATCAATATGCTACCTAATCTAACATCCACTGCTGTTATTACTAAGATGAAACACCATTTCTTAGTCCATGTTAGTCCACACAAAGTTATTTCTGACAATGGTACCCAGTTCACCAGTCAATTGTTCCAGAGTTTTTCAAAAGAGTGGGACTTTATTTATGTTACTAGTAGTCCTGAATACTCACAGTCAAATGGCCTTGATGAACATGCAGTACAAACTGTAAAGCAATTTCTAGAGAGGTCAAATAGTAACAATACTGATAGCGTCTTGAATTTACTTAATCTCAGAAATACACCCCGTAACAATGTACTTGGCTTGCCTGCTCAAATACTTCTGTCTAGGCAAACCAGAACAACATTGCCTAGCAGTTCTAGTTTGTTGGTGCCTAATGCTAAAAACAAAAGAGCAACCAAAGCCCAACTTTTTAAAAAAGCATTCTTCTCAGAAGTCCAGCTATGATAAAATGAACAGATTTCTTCATCTGTTAAAAGAAGGAGAGACAGTGAGGATGCAAATGGCGAAAGGCTTTGATCAAATTGGTCGTGAGAGGTATATGTGCTGAGCCGACATCCTGCTTAGAGGAATCTGAGAATATAGAATACAGAAGAAATCGCAGGCATCTTCTTCCTGTATCAAAAATGAGATTACAACATTGTACCTGTGATACAGACTCTAGATCTCAGAGCAACCCTGACAATGTTCATACCGAAGAACATGTCACAGTAACCATTTCCATTTCTGATGATGTCTGAGTTGTCCCCAAAGCTGAACATTCCTTGAAGACCATCCCCATTGCTAGATCCAATTCTGACTTTTATGTTACATGATCAGGTCATATTTCTAGACCTAGTGTAAAATACATTGTAACCTGGACATGATTGCTTTATATGTGTCTGATTTTGTATGATTGCATGTTGAAGAATTAGTTCTGTGTAACTGCATGTCAGAAGATCATTTCTGTGTAATTGCATGCCATCGAATACTGTCCTTTGATGCATGAGTTATTTATCAAAGAGGGAGGATGTAGAACAGAGCATGTGTATGTACCTTTAAGAATCATTTCAAGTGTAGGCATGTGCATACAAATAGTGAGCATGTGCAGGCAGCAGTGCCATTTTGAGAGAGCAGCCAGATCGTTAACATGTTTGAGTGTGGTAGTCAGTCTGTTTATAAGTTTATTTAAGTTTAAGTTACAAAGCATCATTACTGATGTTTTGTGCACAATAAAGCTGCTTGAACTGAACCCACAACTGTTCATCTATTTTATCCTAACCAGACGAGTGACACCAGGGATAGCACCCACAACCATCCTGGAAATGGGCAGTCATTACCAAATACAATCCTGGGTATTAAGTATGACTATGTATGGTATTATATTGGGATGAAACAGCTAGGCTTGAAAGGACCTCATGGTTGACAGCCTAGTAGCCTCCTATGATCCTATGATTCTAAGATCCTATTTCAACATATAGGTTAAGCCCATAACACATAGCTGGATCAGCAGAAAAGAATCCCACCAGTGAGAAAGAAGGGCTTTGTAAAGGGCAGAAGAAGAAGGCAGCTCAGTGGACTTATAAAGAAGGGAATACCTATGAAATGAAATACACTTTCTTCAGAGATTAGTTTAAACAACACAGCAAGACAGGTAGATTTACACAATGAAGAATGCCTCCTGTATTGGAAAAAGATGGTTGCTTGATTATTGTCATGTGATGTTAAAAGGTTTTAACCTGAAGTTCAGATGTAGAAGCAAAAGGTAGAAATGGAGAGATTCAGTCTGGGAAAACAAAGCAATGATGGTACAGCTGAGAAACATAATGAAGAAGATAATAGAAAACATGCCTGATGGCATTTTTCTTCATAAGCGTGATGGTGGGATAGAGCAGAACTTTCTAGAGAAAGAAAACATTATGCAGAGAAGGGTACTAGAGATATATATGGAAAGTTAAACCTCAGAGTCAAGCATATCTCTGATCTATACAGATTTTTGTATAATGTTTGTTTTTTTTTTTTGTCTCATATTTTTAGTTGTTCCTCATAGAGTTTATGGTTTTCTGTCAACTCATTGAGGATTAAAGTCACTAAATGATGACAATCATTTGGGTTTCAGACTTGTATGCTTCAGAAACTGCCAACACAAAGACTTTATTCTGGCAATTTTCCAAGTTTATAAGAGCAATATTTAAAACTTGTCTCCATTTTTGAGGTTGAGAGCTATGGATTCAATGTCTATGAGATGGAGCTGTTTACCACTCAAAAGCAGATTTTATATATATATATATATATATATATATATATATATATATATATATATGTGTGTGTGTGTGTGTGTGTGTGTGTGTGTGTGTGTGTGTGTGTGTGAATATGTATATGTTTGTATATATAGATAGATGTGTGCATGTGATGACAAACAATGGGGAGGTGATGCTTTAGATTTAATCTCTATGATTTAAATTGTACAAAAAGAGACTGCTGATATAGTTCTTATATTCAATGAAAAGATTTTAGTTGAAGATAGAGGAAATGGCTGAGACAGATTAAGTCTGAAGAATATAAAAAAGAGTGGTTATTCAAAAGTCATGGTCCCAAATATATCCTTAATGATTGATAGGTAGGGCTTGATTCAGTTATGGTTATTTTTTGAGGGCACATAAATCTAAAAGAAGAACATAACTGTTTATTCCCCAGAGAGGGTAATGAAAGAATTCTAAAGGGCTGGAACTAAGAGACAGAGGAAGATCAGAGATATATAACAGAAAAAGAAATAGGGAACATTCTGCAAGCCACTAAATGAATGGAGTGGACAAGATGGAAGGACTCGCGAGTATACTATGCAAAGCTTACCAAAGGAAAGTGTTGAGTCATTTGAATGCTATTTTTAGCTCACTTAAGAAAGAATAAGATCTGCTTATTTCCCATGCCTGGATAATGGTGAGAACTAGAAGCAAACAAACAAACAAACAAATAAAAAGATCTTGGCACATAGGCCAAAAATGTTGATTCCCATGTTGGTCATGGTGTATCAGAAGAGGGAAATGCAGGGTAAAAATGAAGAAGATAAGGAGAATAATGTGACATTATGATGATTATATTAGATGTGATTTCAATCAGAGGTATGAGGTGGTAAATGTCAGAATAGGCTATTTAGAACAGGAAGGAAGGAAGATTAACTGTGATTTGTGAACTAGAATAGGAGTTAAGGTGGACTCAGAAGAATAAGGAAAGAAATCAGGTACACAAGGATTACAAGAAGACCCAGGCAAGATGGCAGCTTAATTCCATGGCTTTGAATGGGGTCTGTGAAAAAAGTTAAAAAAATAAATAAATAAAAAGAAAACAAGGTTCCCAAAGAAAGAAAATGGAAAAAAAAACCAGTAAGGTGAGTTAAAGAAGAAAATAAACAGGAACAAATGGCATCCTTTAGCATTGCACCAGAAAAGGGAACAACTGAACACTTTGTTACAGATGAATGTAGTAGAGGATATTGAAGTAAAGAGAGACATGACAAAAGAAGGTTGTAGCAGCCACAAGGAATCAAGTCGCAGAAAAACATACCATTAAACTCCAGTACACTGATATCCAAAATATTTAATGAATATATGTGGTAAAAAATATATAAGCACAAAGCTTTTGTGTCCAATAAAAATGTTTCATCATGGGAAAGTTAAATACCATGTAAGATTAGATAATTAGCAAATTTCAAAGCAGAGCAGAAATATAAAGAAATAGTAGTATACAAAAGAATGGTGCATAAAATACATAATATACAAAACACACAAAAATGTATTAATCAAGAACTTTCAAATTAATAATTTATACTTATCATGTTTTTTTTTTTATAAATTTTGTATTCATTTAACATATTTATAATATATACAGAGAAAGAAAGCAATTCAACATTGCATACAGTTATACAATGTTATGAATCCATTGAATTATCAAGATAATCGTATACAATTAACACATTAAGAGTCTTGGTATTTCAATAGCAACATTTCAGTACTATCCCAACCACTAAAAGTCTTAGTATGATTGGTAGATCTTATTCTGATTACTTATTTTTCTTTTACATAGTATTGCCATTAAATTGAAAAAAATATTTGAATGTAGAAACTGAGTTTAATTTCTATTTTTTTTAATAACTTTTCTAGCAACTGTCGAAATATTACAAAATATTTTTTGTTGTTGGGCTTTTACAGGTGCAGAAAGTAGAGCATTTATTAGTATTACTGATCTAGTTAAAGAACAATTATCAGATCACAACCCCTTAAAAACATATTTATTTCTTCCCAATATATATTTAATTTTTCACAATTCATAAACATGTGTGTCCAATCAGCTTTTACATCTTTATTACAACTTCAACAAACTGAATAAGTAATTTTACTAAACTTAGAGATTTTATAGGGAGTAACAAACATTCTATGTATATATTTTCACATAAAAACTTTCCAGTATAAACTTGAAGAAGTTTGACTAATGGATTTGAGTAACAAAGTTATCATTTACTGAGCCACTCTATCCACTACTATCTAAAAAGTTCCAGAACTTTGTATAAAAATTATTTACAATTAAATTAGATAACGTGGACAATCATCCTTTGTATGTTAATTTACCTTTGAAGAGAGTATTCATATATTCATATAATGAGGGAATAATGTTCTGTTCCTCTTCACTCATATTACCTACATATTCATATGATTTCTTACTCATGTATAATATTAACTAGTTAACAGGTCCATCCAACTTGTAATTTTTCATTAAATATTCCAGTGACTTAGCTTTTCCTTTTTCAAAGCAATCAGACCATAATACTAATCCATTCCTTTTTAGCAAATTCATTTTAACATTGCTCTGAATTTCACTAAATCGAAAGGTGTGTGCGATGGAAAAGCACAAAAAAATTCCATTTTGATATTAATGGAGTTTTAAAAGCATATTTCTTAACTGTTTTAAGAATTGATTTTTATTTATTTATTTATTTTTACCATTTGTTTACTGGGAAAGTCTGACTTGGAACAAAACCAATTTTCAATGGAGACACAGGAGGAAATGCTCCAGATGCATGTCTTTGAATTGTGGGAGAAAACTGGAGCACCCAGAGGAAACCTACACAAACACAGGGAGGACATGCAGACTCCGCACAGAAGGCACGCCAGCTGAAAATCGAACTGGAGAACCTCTTGCTTTGAGGTGATAATGCTACCTCTGCACCACTGCACTGTCCATATATGCAGAATCTAAAGACTTAAATGTATTTCCTTCTATGGCAAATTTTATTAACCAGATGAAATGATTGTTACATATTTATAATTTATAATATTTGATAAACGTATAACAATTTAGTATAATCTGTTCCTGAATGGTTTTCCATTGACTAGTGTAAGTGAAGTTTATCCAGAGTTTAAAAGATTTAAAATTTGCAGCCATACAATAATATTCTACATCTGGGAAGCTAATACCACCACACTCCCATAATATTATATGATTTCTATAAGCAATTCTTGGCTTTTAAGGATACCATAAGAATGAAGTTAACATTTTTTCCATTTTCTTTAAAAGTTTTTGTCAGGTATTAAAGCTATTGAATGCAATAAATGTATGTATATATATATATATATATATATATATATATATATATATATATACATTTTTCCTAAGCCATAACTCCAAATTTACACTTCTCTGAAATGGCACTTTGCGATCGCACTACAGTATGTATGAACAAATATACTGTTGTCACTCTAGTGTAGTCTCTGAGTTAGTAAATATAATTAGCAGAGGTTGTGAGGGGTGCAGCCCCCTACATGGGTGGTGCAGGGGGGCTTGTCCCCCTGCAAAAATTAGAGAAAATTAGTTAATGTGGCTTAACTCTTTTCCATTTCAGCAAAGTGCCATTTCAGAGAAGTGTCAATTTGGAGTTATGGTCTTGGCAAAGTGTGGTTCAGAGAACTGTACTTTCGGCAATGTGAATGTGATCCATATATATATATATATATATATATATATATATATATATATATATATATAGATATATAGATATATATATAGAGAGAGAGAGAGAGAGCGAGAGAGAGAGATCATCTTGGGTAATCTAATAATTTTAATAATGCTAACTATTCCACAAAAGTTAAAAAGAAAATTATTCCATTTTTAATAAGAAATAACTTCAATTATTATTACAAAATTATTAACAATAATCTTACTCACATCTTGATATGTTTTATTCCTAAATATTTTACTGCTTTCCTTCCCAATTATATTTATATTTATCTTTAGACTTATTATCTAGTATTTGATTTAACACTTAAGTTTCAGTTTTACTGTTATTAAATTTTAACAGTGACACTTCTTTGGACCTTTTCAATTTCCTCATCTATTTCTTTGATAAAATAATTTAAATCTGCTATAGTTAGTAAAATATCTGCAAAAAAATGTATTTTAGATTGACAGCCCTTGTTAATTGAGACTGCCATCAGTTTTTTTCATTGCTTCATGTATTATTAGCTATGGGTTCAATAACTAATGCAAATAGTACAGTGGACAAGTGACACCCTTGTTTTGTGCCTTTGCTTAACTGAATCCTTGATAAATGTAAGATCCAATTTTAATATATGTCCTGGAGTCTTCATATATTTGTTTCATATTCCAATTGTTCTACAGTTTTAAACAAGCAGCTCCAATATACAAAATCAAAAGCTCTCTCAACATCTAAGCTAATTAGGGCCAATTTCTAGCTTATAGCTTACAGGAAGTGGTAGTAAGAAGTAGTAAGTAAGGGATAGCAGATGAGTTGTTAATAAGGGAATAGCTAATGAGTTACATTATCATACATTAATCTATTGACTATAAATCCTGTTTGATCTTTATTAATTAATCTGTCTACTATATCTCTTAATCTTGTAGCAAAAATGGAAATATATATTTTATAGTCTACATTTAATAATGAAATAGTTCTATATGAGGAAACTACCTTATTATCCTTTCCTTGTTTAAGTATAGGAGTGATTACAGAAAATTTCCATGAGGGAGGAATTATCTTGCCACTCTGAATTATCCTGAAAACTTCACTCAATAATTCTAAAATATATAATGAAAATAGACTATATAATTCCATACCTAAACTATCTAACCCTGGAATTTACCATTTTCCTTTTTAAAGCTTCTGTAACATTTGTTAAGGTAATAGGCTTATTCAACAGAGATTGTGTTTTTCATTGAGTTTATTAGTAACATTTTTTTCTTTAAATACTTGTAATTTTTGTAATCATTAGGATCATTACTCTTATTATTATTATGATCCTCAAGGATTTTTTTAAACATATTAAGCATTTCCTCTATGTCTGAAATAAGCTTATCAATGAGGGGATTTTGGATATTTTTGATTTGTGCCCTTTTGCTTAACATCTTACTTCTATTAGCTACTCTATGTAGATGTTTGAAGTCATCACATAACTGTGCAATTTTACTTTTTTCTAAAGCTATCTCCACTTTATGCATTAACATTTTTGATATTGTGTCATTATTTTTAATTACTTCAGTATTATCTAATTTCTTTGATTGTTGTTCAAACCTCACTCTGTATATGTCATCTTGTATTTGTAGTTACTCTTTATCCCACTCTTTCATTTTATTACTAGCCCATCTTCCAAGTCTATCACTAATATATATTTTAAGGAGACCCATAATATGACTTTAGTAATCTGACCATTATCATTCAAACATAAAAATTCTTGATTTTTCCTTTAGGTTCATATGTTCATAGGTAGGTACAAAACAAAGCAAATCCTCCCAGCCGTGCTAAAGTCCTGCTTACTCCAAAAAACAGCAATGCGAAAAGAAAAGTGGCAGGACACTGCTGCTTCACAATAAAATCTTTTAATAAAAAGTTAAAAGCAAGGTACAAATGAAGTTGAAGAAGTGAGCGCTTTCGGGTTACACCTTTCATCAGACATCAAACACTTTACACAACTTCCTTTTATACAACAAAGCACCAATGAATCCCTTCAAACTAATGAAGTACACGCCTTTTCAGGAGTGTAGGTTTTAAAGGAATAACATCATTCAGGCGGAGGTCAATTTTTCACACAGAACCACAGGGAAAATTATCGTTTTTAAAGGTAGGGCCATCTGTAGGACTCCCAATGTGGTTTACTTGGCAGAGTGTACAAAATGTCCAAGTTTCTATGTGGGAATGACCACAAATATGTTTAAGGTAAGAATCCTACAACATCTAGGTAGTATAAGGAATAAAGATGACAGTAATGCTCTATTCAGGCACATATTTGAATATCCAACACATAGCTTCTCTTTCAGAGTCATTGTTAATGTTAGATTGAACAATCGGGGGGGGATGTTAGGTTGCAAACAGCCTTGGATGAAACCAAATGGATTATAGATTTAATGGCACATATACCCCCTGGCCTGAATGATGTTATTCCTTTAAAACCTACACTCCTGAAAAGGCGTGTACTTCATTAGTTTGAAGGGATTCATTGGTGCTTTGTTGTATAAAAGGAAGTTGTGTAAAGTGTTTGATGTCTGATGAAGGGTGTAACCCGAAAGCGCTCACTTCTTCAACTTCATTTGTACCTTGCTTTTAACTTTTTATTAAAAGATTTTATTGTGAAGCAGCAGTGTCCTGCCACTTTTCTTTTCGCATTCATAGGTAGGTACTAGGCTATCGGCCCAAGGGCCTATGTAAGCATAGCCAGCAAGGTTCCATAGCTTACGCCACCCAAGAAAGTTATTTTCCTGTGCCACTGTCCAGCAGAGACACAGAAGTGATCGCCGGGGTGTATTTCCTATTTCCCATCCACTCATCAAGATTTTTCTTGAAGAGTGCTAATGAAGAACTTTGCTTGACATAGATGGGTAGCTTGTTCTAAACTAGAGGAAGTCTCTGGGACAGGAATCTATCCCTCCAGCATGTCCTGTTTATTGTGGTGACAAGGTTTAGGTCCCTAGAGTGTGTAGCTCAGAGGGATTGGGATTTCTTTAGGTGTAGCATGTCCAACAGCTCTGGGTTTGACGTAGCTTTATATGTTAGGCAGAGATCACCTCAGAGTAGGCGATATGCTATGGAGTAAAGCTGGAGTTTTTGAGGCGGTCAGTGTAGGCATTTGTTTGAGGCCAGTAATCCTCTTTGTGACGTACTTCTGTGACCTTTCCAGCTGATGCAGATATCTTGTGAGGTACATTCCAAAAGGGGCATTGTACTCTATAATGGGTCTAATGAGTGATGAGTAGAGGGGAACAATGACCTATTTTTTCCTGGATGAGAACCCTTTTATGATGAGGTGTGCCATGTAGAAGGACTTCCTGACTACTGTGTCGATGTGACTATCAAAGGAGAGACTACTGTCCACCTGGGTCCCAAGGTCTCTTATCATGTATTCGGTGTTAAGTAGATTGCTGCCTAAGTGGTAGTTCATGGGTACAGAGTTTTTACCAAAGCAGATGACACTGCACTTTTTGGCATTGAGCTTGAGGCCATGGCTCTGACACCAGGCATCTGTCTCAGTTAGGCCCTTGTGTAGGATGTCCACATCATTTGGGGACTTGACTATGGCTCCTAGTTTGCAGTCATCTGCGAACTTCATTAGCCAGAGGCCTTTTGTGTTAGCCTGTACTTCAGAGAAGTAGATACCAAACAGGAGTGGTCCCAGGAGGGAACCCTGTGGTACTCCACTTGTCACTGCCTTGAGGTCAGATTTGGAGTCTGCAACTTTTACAGTGTGGGTTCTGTCAGTGAGCCAGTTGGCAACCCATCTTGTGATGTAGGAATTTATACCTAGTTTAGTGAGTTTAGCTATAAATCCAGAATGGGGGATGGTGTTGAAAGCCTTGGCGAGGTCAAGATAGGCTGTGTGAACCACCTTACCCTCATCCACGGCTTTGGTGACTGCCTCAAAGGAGTCAATCAGGTTCAGGAGGCATGATCTGCCTTTTACAAACCCGAACTGGGTGGGATCCAGAGTTTGGAGGTTACCAATGTCTTTGTTTATGAGTTCCATGATGATACATTCCATGGCCTTGCAGACCAGGCTCGTCAGGCTAACTCTTAAATTCTTTTAATTTCATCATATATACTGGTATTTGATAAACAATTGAAATATCCTTATATTCATTAATATATTAATACTTACTGCATTATGATCAATACAGGACAAGGAGTAGTTTTAAAATACTTCATTGTATTAAGTAAATCAGTAAAGGCATAAATCTTTCCAATTCTAACATTAGATTTTCTTCAAAGTATAACAGTTCTTCTAAAAGAAACAGATGCTAATATTTAGTAACCTAAGTTATTTAAATATCCCTGGGATTCAGCAGGCAGCCATGCAGGAATAAGTTATTCCTGCATGGTAGGGACCATTCCTATTCACCATGGCAGTGTGCAATGCATATTTATGAAGGCGCACCGCCATGCTTTAAAATGGACATGGTTCCATGTACAAGCACAGGGGGTCTTTCTGAGAGTAGAGATCTCACAATACACATGCCCTCTGCACTCCAGAATTGCCGTTCAGCAATTAAAAATGAGCAAGAATGCTCGTGACACCCCGAACCTGTCAGGATAACAAATCTGGTCAAAGGCATAAGGGACTATCATCCCTACCAAGCCAAAAGTTGCTAGGATAACATAGGTAACATAAGCACATAGTGCACACCTCCCAACCTGTTAGAGTAAGGAATGTGGACAAAGCCAAAAGGGACAATTGTCCCACAAAGCAGAAAGTTGATAAAATAACAGATTCAGCATTAGCAGGGATATTCTGAAGGGTACAGATAAAATAACACAACAAAAAATATTTTTTTATAAATGCGATAAAGTTTAAGCTTAGCTGTGTGGGTTTGCACGTTGCTTAGCTGAAGAAGTTAAATAGCAAGAGACACCCAACATAAGCAGTATTACAATAGTATAGTGGTGAGAGCGTATGCTTTGCAAGTAGCCATTCCCAGTTTGATCCCCACTATAACTAATTTGCATTTTACATGTGAAAGCAGTACATAAATATTTTTTTTTATTATTAGCTACTAAATAACATATATTTGTTTACCAGAGTACTGCATTAGGTCCAGATGTGAGGTGTCAGTTTAATAAAGTTGTGAAACCCCCATATAAACACAAGTGCTACATATAGTATAGTCACACATGAATAAATGTAATGAAAGCACATTGGGGGATGTCAGGGACAGTAAACAAATGTATAATATGTACTGAATGAAGAATCAATGACATACAGCATATAGTCTGTAAAATGAAAAAGAAACAATGCTAAGCATTGCATAGCTCTGCTTACCAGGTGTAAGCATTGTGTAAATATGACTGGTAAGCAATGAGTAGCCCAGCTAAGTGGATTTGCCCATCGGTAAGCAGTGTTGAACCTATCCCTTTAAACACTGCCAGCCTTAGCTAAGCAGGTTTGCCTGTAGCTTAGCTTTGGTCAGCATATTCAAAAGTGTCCAATCACGGCAAAGGTCAGGAAATCAGCTGTAATTAGCCCCCACAGACAGGCATACAGCTCATAACTGGTTGCGGCTTCTCATTATAGGCAGTATGGCAGGAGTCGGTGAGGCCATGCACTTCCGTGTGCAGCACTGGGGCATAAAAGAGTCCAAGGTCATGGTGGGACTCCTGGTACAAAACAATGACAAGAGACTGCTGCAGGGCCAGTAGCAAGGCTCCCAACATAAAGTGGAAGCCTGGGACCATCTCGGCTGTGATCCCACCAGTGCCACTAGTATCTCTCGGACTGGTGGGCAGGTCTGGCACCACTATGCCGACTTGAAGCAGAGAAAGAGGGAGCTATTGGATGAGTGGGTCCAATAAGCAAGGCAGAGGGGTGATATCCCAGCAGTGTGTAAGTACTCATACTAATTACTGTTTACTAATGTCCAGCCTGTGTATATGATGGATAGGTATGCTTAAATATTTCTCTATTTCCCTTAGAGCTGCAGCTGAGTGGGCTGTGAATCAAGAAGCCCATGCTAGTTGGCTGCAAAGGCTGCATTGTGAGGCTAGTGAGTAACAATCCTGCTTGTGGTAAGTCATACCAAATAAATATAAAGTAGCAGAAAATCATCTGGCAGTATAAAAACTGTTGTATGGGTTGTACTGAATAAACCAGACAATATGACAGTAATAGTCCCATATAGGTCATATTTAAATAAAACTGTAACTGCCTGGGAATAAAGCTCTAAATCCTGGACTGGTTGTGTTTACTCTGGTATTGTATGGCATTTACTGTTGCATTCTCTGAATAGTAATGCTGTGTTAACTACTTTTACCCACACTGTGCTACATACAAAACAATGTCTAGGAATGTCTGTATAAGACTGTTGTAAGTAGCAAATCAGTGGGATGATCTCAGAATTGTAGTCACAAAATAATGGCATATATTTGATTTTCAGACCTAAAAACCTTCTGAAAATGGATATTAAAACAAATCCTGTCACTCTAGCAACTCTACAAGTTTATGACAGCAATATTCAAAACATGTCCCTATTTGTATCCCCATGTTGTCAAGCTTTGTCTAGAGTGTGTGCATTAAGAGATTGAGAGGTATGTGCATAATATTAACTGGAATCTGGGAATATGTGTAGAAACAGTCAGGCAGTGTTAAGCATTCCCTCCACAGGTCTGTTACATAAGAAAACCGTGCCTGCCAATAAAGATTTAAATCCTGGACTGGTAGTGTTTACTCTGGTATAGTATGGCCTGACATGTAGCATTCAGTAACAGCTGATATCAGAATAGTACTGTTGTGTCAACCACTTTTTCTCACACTGTGCTACATAAAAATATTTTTAGGAATGTCTGTATAAGACTGTTGTAATTACAAGGTCAGACTGTACAACCAAGAGAGACTTAGAAAACACTAAAGAGATAGACAACAATATCCAAATAGCATACTCTGCTATGACTTAAATCATTGTATTTTTAGCAGACACAGCCATGGTTTAAATCCGGGGAATGGTAGTAAGCAGTATGCATAATCATACCTCTCAACTGTACAGATTTTTCATAATGTCCAGATAATTGGCTCATATTTTCTGCCTGTTCACCTGTCCCCCTGGCAAATCAGTGGGATGATCTAAGAATTGTAGTCATGAAATAATGACATACATTTGATTTTCAGACCTCAAAACCTTCAGAAAATGAATATTAAAACAAACCCTGTCACTTTAGCAACACTCCAAGTTTATGACAGCAATATTCAAAACATGTCCCTATTTATACTGCAATGCTATCAAGCTTTGTCTAGAGTGTGTGCATTAAGAGATTGAGAGGTATGTGCATAATATTAATTTGGAATCTGGGAATATGTGTAGAAACAGTCAGGTAGTGTTAACAAGCATCCCCTCCACAGGTCTACCAGGTAAGAAATGTAGAATTTAGCTATAAGACAGTCGAAGTAATCCTGGATTGTGTTGACTATTTCTAACCCACATATGTTTTAAAATTGCAACACCATAGCACGTATGGGAAGACCAGTCCCAGCGGACCCACCTCTCCCACCTTATCTAGCCATGGCACCTGGCCACAGCACATCTGGGACCCACCTCAGGATCTCCTCATCCACTGGTCCTGCACCACCTTTGGATGGAACCACCTCAGGGTATGGGGCATGCCCCCCCCATGGGAGCGGGCGCAGACAGGATCCTGTCACCCGAAGTCAGGTCCAGGGATTGGTGCATAGCGAGCTCCGAAGGGAGTTTGGAGATCTGCTATGCCAGCTTGAGGGGCATGTGGTGCATTTAGATGGTAAGCCTACCCCTCCTGATCAGCCCCCAGCACAGCCACCTTTGGGGCCATGAAGGTGCAGTGGTGACTGCCCATGGCTGGGGACCTCAGTCCCACTGTTTCTATTTGGGGGCTCATGGGCTTCTGATTTCCAAACACCCTTCCCCATCCAAGGTGTTTTCCCCCATATGTGTCATATATTTCCCCTGTATGCTGTCTTGTCTGTCTTGTCTGTCTTCCTACCCAACCTACCTCCCCAAATATACCTATTATCCTTCCCCAATGTCCCACTCTCACCTTAAAAAAGGCAATCTGTTCAAAAAAAAAAATGTTCACCCTCATACATAGCTGCCCATTTTGCACACGTGTAAACTGGACACGTGGAATCTGGTCTAACTGGCTTCACAACACATTATTGTTGTCCTCACCCCTCTCTCAGGGGTTTGGGTGTCCAAATTTACCTCCAAATTCAGTACATATGCACAGCTGTTGCTGTAGAAGAAGTGGACAGCTATGGACCTTCCCTACACCCATCCTGCACATCCCTAGCTACTTTCCCTATTGTTTTTCCCTCTGTGTGCCCCCTTTTTCACCACTTTCCTATCACTCCTTTTTTCTTTTCTTTTGAAGAAATTAGCATGGTGATAAGTGGAACTAAGGGCTTTTAAGCAGTAGCAACCAGGTTTAAGCCTGTTTGTGCGACAGCAAGCAATGACTACACAGATTAAGCATTGTCAGGCTGTCTGTAAGCTTATTTAACTGGACGTTAGCATTGCTTACTGCTGCACAAACCCATGCCAACCCACTTACACCTGCTTAAAAGTGCCTTAATCACATTGTATCCAACAGCCCTTGTTCTGCCCAGCAACAAAATAATCAGCCCTTGCAGGTCTCAAACCCAGGACCCTGCACATCTAAGCCACAGTGATTTACCACTAACCCATTTGATCTGTACATAAACATGATGTTTTCTCAAACATATCATGCAGCACAGTCATTCAACAGTAGGGAAAATGTATTTATATATGTAGATGTATGTATGTATGTGTGTGTGTGTGGGGGGGGGGGTATATTGCATTTTCAGTGTTTTGAGTTTCAGTCAAATTAGTTTTCAGTGTTTTGAGCTTTCTATCTTATGGTGTCAGTGAAATGAGTTTCTATCAAATGAGCTTTCTATCATTTGATAGGGACCCATATAAATATATAACTATGTGTTTGAAATACATAATAACTCATTAATGCAACTCTCAAATAAAACATATGATACAGTAATCTGCAAAACATAACATACTTTGCTGTCTAGGCTAAAGCCTTCAAGTAGTACAACAGTAAAAAACACACTTGCCTTGAACATAAGAATCAATCAACACTTAATTACAGATGTAGTTCAGCAGCCTCCAATTACACTCTGTATTCAGCCCTAGGGGGTAAAGTATTAGTTGTCACAATGTAAATGTATCTGTTACATAACAACGCTTAACTTAAAATGTCACTATCACACTGACAAACAGAACTGTGTGTAACACAGTAAGATGTAGCCCACCACTGTTCCCATGGTGAAACGTATGAAAATGTACAGCCGTATACCTTAATGTGATACCTTGGAGAACGCAATAAAGTTCTAGTAATAATGCCACGGTCCAATAAATTAAAATCTTTTATTCAACACACTAATAAAACTGGTTAAGCGCTTTCATCTACGTTACGGTAGACTTCATCAGAACACTTGTATCTTGTTCCATAAGCATATATATACTTTAAAAAAACAGCCAATATTAATCAATTAATTACATAATAATGACTTAAAGTCATAGCTGCTTCCACAGTACATTCATCCCATTGTAAAAAAACGAATACCAAACTCATAAACAATTACTTGTTGAAAGTATATATGAAAAATAATATGTAAAAATGAAAATAAAATAAAACATTTAACTAATTACATACAGTACTGTAAACAATCCTATCTATCTAATAAAAACAATAAATATCTAAATACATTTTCTTATTGTGTATATATATATATATATATATATATATATATATATATATATATATATATATATAAAAACAACTGCATAATTAATTTTTGTATATTTAATTTTTATATCTGTTTAAATAGACATATAATAAATATCAATATGTTCTAAACCTAAAACTAGAAGGAATGTATGTTTCAACATATGTCACAGAAGCACTTCTTTATACTATAATATTTAATTTCTAATTTCTTATAAGAGGTTTGGTGGGTATGTAATCATTTAAGCCTGGGGGTGTAGCGGCATTTAGCCTAATTTGCCACCTAATTTCCTTTTCAGAGACCAATTCCTTAATATTATCACCCCTGGGATTCTGTTTCACCACTTCCAAAATACCAAATAGAAAACACATACAGCCTGGACTACTATTTAAATGCCTATACAAAGTATTATTAGTATCTTTTTTCCTAATGCAATATGAGTGATCATATATTCTATCTTTTAACTTCCTGTCCATTTTACCCACGTAAAAACAATGACAGGAAGAACATATTGCTAGGTATATCAAATGCTGTGATTGACAATTACCCTTACTAAAATTAATCTTGCTTCTTATGATGTTATGAAGCACGATACTCTCCTTGTCTATAATACTATGGCATTGGTTGCAGTGTCCACATTTGGTGGTTCCACACTTTCCTTGGTGTATGTATTTGTTAAATACATTAGACCTTGTTTCAATTATTCTCTTAAGGTTTTTATCAGTTTTATATACATAAGATGGTCTCACCCCCAGTTTATCATTAATGTTCTCATCACTTGTAACTATATTCCAATTATTATCAATAATATGTTTGATCTCTTTAGCTTGCTTACCAAACTTTAATATACATGCCCTCTGAAAATTTTGTCCACCTTGTGCAAAACTGTTGGTACTAGTATTCATAAACGCCTGTTTAGGTGGCGGTCCTACACCCAAAGCAGATATGCTAATCTTGTTCTGTTAGATTGGGAGAGAGAGTTTGTGCTTAGTTCACCCTGGAAGAAGTATATGAGACTATACATCCGATATTTGGATGATGTTTTCATCCTATGGAAGGGTAAAAAGAAAGAACTTACCCGGTTTATTGAATATATTAATAACACCACAACCTATCTAAAGTTTACTCATAATATTGACCACATAGGTATTAATTACTTGGATGCGTATATATTTTCTGATGGTACTAAATTCCAGTCCAGAATTTATAGGAAAGAAACTTTTTGCAACAGTTACCTTGAGTATACTAGTAACCACACATATACCCAGAAAAAAAGTATTATTAAGGGCCAATCTATTAGAGTGGCTAGGATGACCACGGTTAGGGATGATTTCCTTAAAGAGATGGATTATCTCAGGAAGTTATTCTTGGACAGAGGTTATCCAGAACACTTAGTGAAGGATGTAACCATGTACATTACCAAAGAATGGGGTAAGAAATATACACCTGTTTTGGGTGTAGGACCGCCACCTAAACAGGCGTTTATGAATACTAGTACCAACAGTTCTGCACAAGGTGGACACAATTTTCAGAGGGCATGTATATTAAAGTTTGGTAAGCAAGCTAAGGAGAGCAAACATATTATTGATAATAATTGGAATATAGTTACAAGTGATGAGAACATTAATGATAAACTGGGGGTGAGACCATCTTATGTATATAAAACTGATAAAAACCTTAAGAGAATAATTGAAACAAGATCTAATGTATTTAACAAATACATACACCAAGGAAAGGGTGGAACCACCAAATGTGGACACTGCAACCAATGCCATAGTATTATAGACAAGGAGAGTATCGTGCTTCATAACATCATAAGAAGCAAGATTAATTTTAGTAAGGGTAATTGTCAATCACAGCATTTGATATACCTAGCAATATGTTCTTCCTGTCATTGTTTTTACGTGGGTAAAACGGACAGGAAGTTAAAAGATAGAATATATGATCACTCGTATTGCATTAGGAAAAAAGATACTAATAATGCTTTGTATAGGCATTTAAATAGTAGTCCAGGCTGTATGTGTTTTCTATTTGGTATTTTGGAAGTGGTGAAACAGAATCCCAGGGGTGGTAATATTAAGGAATTGGACTCTGAAAAGGAAATTAGGTGGCAAATTAGGCTAAATGCTGCTACACCCCCAGGCTTAAATGATTACATACCCACCAAACCTCTTATAAGAAATTAGAAATTAAATATTTTAGTATAAAGAAGTGCTTCTGTGACATATGTTGACCATACATTCCTTCTAGTTTTAGGTTTAGAACATATTGATATTTATTATATGTCTATTTAAACAGATATAAAAATTAAATATACAAAAATTAATTACGCAGTTGTTTTTATATATATATATATACACAATAAGAAAATGTATTTAGATATTTATTGTTTTTATTAGATAGATAGGATTGTTTACAGTACTGTATGTAATTAGTTAAATGTTTTATTTTCTTTTCATTTTTACATATTATTTTTCATATATACTTTCAACAAGTAATTGTTTATGAGTTTGGTATTCGTTTTTTTACAATGGGATGAATGTACTGTGGAAGCAGCTATGACTTTAAGTCATTATTATGTAATTAATTGATTAATATTGGCGTTTGTTTTAAAGTATATATATGCTTATGGAACAAGATACAAGTGTTCTGATGAAGTCTACCGTAACGTAGATGAAAGCGCTTAACCAGTTTTATTAGTGTGTTGAATAAAGATTTTAATTTATTGGACTGTGGCATTATTACTAGAACTTTATTGCGTTCTCCAAGGTATCATATTGTGGCGAGTTCTAGTTTGTGTTGTTTTTGGTATGTACACGAACTACACAAAAGGGCAAACAGACAAACTAAGAATCAAAAGAACCAAAGGCTTAGCAGATTTACTTGGAACAAATGATTAATTGAGTTAGCGCTTTCGGAAACAAACTGTGTTTTTCCTTCTTCAGACAAGATTCAACCATTTTGCAAAGCTTATAAATAACTAACACATACAATGCCAATTACCTGATTAGTAAAACTAATTGAATAGTTTTAAAGTGACAGATACAATTCAGTAGATTTTAAACACAAACGAAGGAACCAGCACAGGAGGTAGTAGTAGAGCGGTTTTTGGAACCCCAAGTGCTGGCTAACTCCGCTGGAGATTTTTTTATTTACAATTATTCTGACGACTTTTCCACAAGACATTATTGACTTTTTTGCCTTGGGTTTATCTTTCGTCCCAGATTCAGGGATGAACCTAGTAGATTCCATTGTGGATTTGAAACTTTTTGTACGCAAAATTAACCTCAATGCTGTTTTGGGTCCGTCCCCCTCCCTTGCCAAGTTTTTGCGTGTTTCAAGCACCTTTAACCCATGTCTGCACCCTAATATTTTGGCTTTTGAGAAAATGTGTGAGTTGGATTTTAGGGCTTGTGCTGATTCAGGTTTAAGAACCATGAAACACTGTTATAACATTACTCAAAATGAGCGCGATTTTATTAAACTGTTGATTGATTGCAAAACCAGGATTATGAAACCGGATAAGGGAGGGGGCCTAGTTTGTATGAATCACAGTACATATACGGAATGTATGACTGAATATCTTAAAAATTCGCCTTACCAACAAGTTTGTCTTAATGAGGTTAATGTGGCTTACTCTAAGTTTAGGGCTGCTTTAGATGAGCTTTTTATTGAAAAGGCTATTGACTTGGAGTTGTTTGATTTTCTGACTATGCCAGCCCCCAGAATGGCATCCCTATTTGGCATTCCTAAAATCCACAAGCGGATTATTGACCCCCCTTTTAGACCCATTGTTGACGGACGTGGGTCCATTTCTTATGGTTGTGCCAAGTATGTGGATAGCATCCTAAGGCCCCTTGTTGAGAGCGAGCTCCAAATATGTAAGGACTCTTGGAGTTTTTTAACCCATCTTGCGACCATCCCTTTTAAGGAAGATTACAAAATGTTGACAGTAGATGTAAAGGAACTCTACACAGTGATTCCCCAAGATTTGGGGATTGAGTGGATTAGGGATTTCATGTCTGCAAGGAAATGTGACAATAATACCATTCATGTCGTTACCTCCTTGTTAGATTTAGTGTTGAGTAACAACTTTATTTGGCTTGAGAGTGAGATCTTCTTGCAAAAATCAGGGGTGGTGATGGGATCCCCTTGTGGTGGCAGTTTTGCCAACTGCATAATGGCTCATTGGGAGACCACCTTCCTTTTCAAAACGGCTGTGTTTAAAGAAAACATAGTATGGTACACAAGGTACCAAGATGATATGTTCATTTTGTGGAAAGGGCCGACTGAAGGTGTTCAAGAATTTATTGAATTGATTTCAGCTTCAACCAATTTTTTGGAGTTTACATTCAACTTACAAAATGAATGTATTAATTTTCTTGATATTAGTCTGCATAAGGATGTGGGTGGAAAAAGATTTAAAAGCACCATCTATAGGAAACCCACGTATTCCAACTGTTTCCTTCATTTCTCTAGCTGCCACCCCTACCATCAAAAGAGAGCAGTGGTTAAGGGGCAGTTAGTCAGGGCAGCCCGAATGATCTCCGATGAGGGAGATTTCACGGATGAATGTTCTAAACTTGAACGTATGTTTCTCAAGAGACGATACCCCATGAGCCTGGTTTCTGGTATCTCCACCGAGGTCATTACTAAAAGGCAGATTGGCTATTTTACACCCTTTTTAAGTACAATGCAAGCTTTGGCTGAGGATTTCTCTCCCGTTCATCAGAGGGATACTTCTTTATGTAACACCAAAGACTGCCACCACATAAGTTTTGTTGTTACCTACAACCTTAACCACTCTTTTATTAGACAAACTCTTTATAAGAACTGGGCCCTCATTATGGAGGACCCCTCTTTGTTTAAACTTTTTGGCAATAAACCTAAGATTATCTTTAGAAGGGGGCAGAACTTGAAACAGTTGCTGCAATATTCCATTAATTCACACCCCAATACTAGTAAAGGTATGGTTAAATGCGGGAGGTGTCAACAGTGTAGGTACCTTAACAGGAATCAACATTTTGAAATAAGGGAGAGGGTATATAAACCTAATGGTAGATTTTCGTGTGAATCTAAGGGAGTGGTCTATTGTGCCAAGTGCCAGGCCTGTAAAGCTTTCTATATCGGGAAGACCGAAAGAAAGCTCAGAACACGCATTTATGAGCACATTTATGCTGTTAACAAAAGGGATACAAACAATGCTTTGGCTAGGCACATCGCAGATTTTCCCGACCACGCTTTTAAGTTCTCCGTGTTAAAACAAATTAATACAGACATTAGAGGAGGGCCTTGGCAGATTAATTTAGAAATTGATGAACTCAAATGGCAAATTTCTACTGCTGCTTATTTACCCCCAGGTTTAAACGAAATGGTCTCTATAAAATGTTTTCTAAAGAAGTTGGCTTTAAACAGATAATAGTTTCACTGACTTCATATGTGAGCCTTCAGTTTAGTTAAAGTATTAGTGCCATGGAAGATTTGTTTTTAATGGTCTAATAAGTATTTTTTAATGGATTTGTCTAACAACAATTTTATTAAGTGTTTTTTTAATATTCACATACAGCATCATTATTTTTATATGTTGGTTGAATTGATAGTTGGGATTCTGGGACCTAAGTGTATTTGCCTAAGGTTTATTCCTTTGGCTTGTTTAAAATCTACTGAATTGTATCTGTCACTTTAAAACTATTCAATTAGTTTTACTAATCAGGTAATTGGCATTGTATGTGTTAGTTATTTATAAGCTTTGCAAAATGGTTGAATCTTGTCTGAAGAAGGAAAAACACAGTTTGTTTCCGAAAGCGCTAACTCAATAAATCGTTTGTTCCAAGTAAATCTGCTAAGCCTTTGGTTCTTTTGATTCTTTGTTTTTGGTATACCTTAATGTGTTTTATTACTGATATCCCTCAGATGTTGTAACAGCCTAGGTTAAAAACATTTAATACCCCACCCCCATAAAATGTCTTACAAGGGCATATAACAGTGTTCTCCATATACTGGCCTCCAGCCTGTACAGGGTTACACAAGTTTTGTCCAGCTCTAGCTTTCATATATATGGACCCTACCCCACAATTTGTGTTGGAATCCACAACATCACTGGAATGATAGCAGGAATGCCAGCACTAAATAATGATAGACCATTACCTAACAACCTCTTACAGCATAACATCTGGACAAAGCCTGGTATATAGGTGGAGGACAGAGCCTGATTCACAGGGTCATATTTGAGATATTGGTGTTATACACAGTGAAAGTTGTTGGTGTTACAGAACTGGTTGCACCATACCCTTACTCAGGAATATGAAGTCAGAAACACAAATGGATGTTGCTGTACTGATAGCAATCAACGGAGAGAATGGCACTGATATGTCATAGACAATACCTGTGTGGTGAACAGACAAAACATAACAGCCAATCCTTTGGCCATCATGTGAATAGGCGCATAGTTGAGAGCTATGCAGACAGACTACATTCCATGCAAAACTAGCATGTACACACAAACCCTGTAAAACTAGCAGTATTCAATGTATATAACAGCAATACTCACACACTGTCCCTAGGTCAGGAACCTTTACAAACATGTAGTTGGCCTGTGCCTGCAAGTCATGTTGTAAGAGGTATTGCTACCTACTATCTGTAACACTGCTGCCGCACACATGAAGGATGTCTTCCATACAGGAAAGGTAAAGGGACAATGCCCTCATGATGTAGTCATTTATAGTAGTGGGTTGCTCACTGACTATTGGAAGTGCTACACAGCTGGCTGCATGCAATTAGCAAGTGGGGAACACCAATTGGTGCAGAGGCCATCACCTGATCATGAGCATCACCTCCAAAAGCCATGCTGCAACCTATTCAAACCAGCTCGATCCCTGTAGTGGAGAGAGATAGAGAGCGAGAGATAGCAAGAGAGTGAAATAAAAAATAAATAAATAATAATACTAAAAAACAAAAATACTGCAAAAAAAAACAAACAAGGAAGACATCCAAGTAGCACACAGAAGAGAGCAAAATAATAAAACAGGTAGGTGAAACATGTCAGCATGTAACTGAATGTACTACTTGGTTTGTAATAATGGGATAGATGATGTTGAAAGATTTATATGCACCATCAAGACTTGCTGTTATGATGTCCTGCTGAACAACTGCTATGGACATAGCATCTAGCCCTGTGGGCAGTGGGCCATACCTGTCAACTGGGTAGATCTGCACAGAATGTCAAGATTTAACCTATCATAGTGTTTGTTCTGTTCCTCCAAACATCTATATTAGTCTGGCAAATAGCTGAAGGTGGAAGTAATGAAGTCATGATAGACACATGGGTTTCAGACCCCACCACCTTCAGAACAGCCAAGGTAATGTGACATGTATCATGCACAAACTCGATCTGTCCCTATATATCCCGCCTAATGTTAGGCTGTGTCCACATGTGATGCTCTGTTTCATACCAAGGCAGAAGACTTCAGCTGTGGAGGAGTGAGGTTCAGAGTGTGGATCTGATGTCTGCACTCTCTCTCTCTCTCTCTCTATATATATATATATATATATATATATATATATTTATTTTTTTTTATTTTGACATTTGTTGACTGGGATAGTCCGAATGGGACAGAGCCCTTTTTCAAGAAAAGCTCCAGTATACAGTAAAATAATGCAAAAATTCAAAAATTCTGCTATTTACACAATACACAATAGAAGAATGCAAAAATAGTAGAACACAATTTTTGCTAAATACACAAATAGAGTTATGATTGTTAATTACATATAAATAGGGAGGCAGGTGAGTGTTTTAACACAGATACAGTTAGATGGCAGCTTAATGTTGTAATGGAGTCAGAGCAGATAGAGGGTAGCTGAAGGTGATGTAAGTAGGATAGGTAGGGTGGGTAGGAGCAGTGGGATTTGTGGGAGTTTGCAGAGTTAGTGTAGAGGGGTGATAATGAGTTGATAGGATTTGTGGATTAGCAATTTTGAGGGTCCTAGTATGAAACTGGTGGCCTGTGAACAGTTGGGAAAGGTTATATACATACTGACAAGAGGTAGGTAGGAGAGAGCAGGCCTTGAGGTATAAAGGTAAGGGGTGCAGAAAGGTGTGTGGGGAAGAGGGGGTTGATAGGTGGTAAGATGTGAGGATGAGATGGATAGTTGGCTGATGAAGGGAAGGTGAGAGAGGTGAGAAGAGATCAAGATGTGTACTAGGTTCGGGGGGGGGTTGCAGGGACAAGTAGTGAGGTGGGTAAGGTAGTGTTTAAGAGAGATCTTGAAAGTATGGGTCTGGGGTAGGCTTCTTAGAGTCAAGGGAAGCTTGTTCCAGAGGATGGCTGGAGAGTATCTGTATAAGTTCTGTCCTGCACATTTGTTAGGTTTGCAAATTTGTAGCACATGTTGATCTGAGCTCCTTAATGATCGAGTGGGAGTGTAGAGGTAGACAAGTGAAGAAAGACTAGGACAAGAGGATGGTTTGTTGAGAAGAAGAAATACATGTTGGGGAAAGGTTAAGTTGAGAAAGTTTTGAGAGAAAGATTGGATGAGAGACTGTGTTAAAATCTTTGGACAGATCTAAGAATAGACAAGAAATGAGTTTGTTGGTATTTCTGGCTAGGGAGATAGTACTGGTGAAGGAGATGAGAGCAGTGGAGGTGCTGTGGTGTGGATGTAAGCCACGTTGGGTATGGGTAATCAGGTTGTGTTGTAGGAGGTGGTCCATGATTTGTGTACACAGTGTTCTAGGACTTTGGAGAGGGGAGAAAGTATAGCAACTGGTCTGAAGTTTGAGAGTTCTAAGGAATTGCCACCTTTGTGTATAGGAATTGCATAGAATTTTTTCCAAAGAGTTGGAACAGTTGATTCTGTGATAGAACAGTTAATTAGAATGGAAACTGGGTATGCTATGGATGGTGCAGCATGTTTTAAGAATAGAGATGGTAGGTTGTCTGCTGTTGAGGAGCAGGGTTTGAGCTTGAGGAGGAGTTTTTTTTTTATGTAGCTAGTAGGGACTGTTTTAGGGAGAGGAGGAAGTTATCTTGAGGTGTTGTAGTGTGCAGGGGTGGGGTAGAGGAGAATTTTGCATTAGTTGACTTATTGTGTTGATGAAATAGGAGTTAAATGAGGAGGCAGTTTCGAGAGGTGAGTTATTAGGCCAGGGGTTGGGTGTTGATGGATTACCTGGGTGGAGGATTTGGTTGATAGTGCTCCAGAATTTTTTAGGGTTACTGGATTGTGAAGACTGAGGCTGGTGATAGAAATTCTTTTTGTCTTAATTAATTTGTTTTTTGCTGAGATGTATGTCTACATGTACATCTACATATATAAAGACATACACACACACACACACACATATATATATTGATCGAAAGATCAAAAGCCCAAATCCATTACTTTAACAAAAGCGCTTTCATCAAAAAAGCGCTTTCATTAACGTATGTGAAAAAAAAAAACACAAAATCTACTTGAATGCAGGGGGGCAAGCCCCCCTCCACCCCTGATCACACCCCCCCTACTTTAATATTCTCACTACTAGGTCACACTACAATGACGAAAAGAGATTTTTCCCTTACTGCACCGTAGTACGACCAGAACAACAAGCATAATTACACGAAAGTGCTGCTTCGGTGAACAGCACTTTCGCACAAGTATGCTCACCAAATTGGGATTCGGTGAAAGATGCAGTCGAGCAACTGTACGGATCCCATATATCTATAATATATATATATATATATATATATATATATATATATATATATATATATATATATATATTTAAATTTTTTGACCGGGAGTGTCCGACTGGACGTAGGTCCATTTTCAGTAGAGGCCCGGGGAGAAAAGCTCCACAGTTAAAATAAACAGACAGTATTTACATTGGATTACATAGTGATTAACAATTTACATAGCAATTACTTACAACATATTTACAGATGAAGAACATAGTACATCAGTAGACAACTAGAATCTTTATCTGTGAAGTGCATACCAGACATTAACAAATGTTACAAAAAGAAGAAGTTTGTGCTGTATAATAAGTACTGGCTTATGAGCATCTGAGCTTGCTATAATTAAGGTAGTTAGTGGAGTGGAAAGAAAGGTTAGTTTTATATATATATATATATATATATACATATATATATATATATATATATATATATATATATATAGACGTATATGTCTACATATATACAAAACACACACACACACACACACACACACACACACACACACACACACACACACACACACACACACACACACACACACACACACACACATGCACACACACACACACACACACACACACACACACACACACACACACACACACACACACACACACACACACACACACACACACACACACACACACACACACACACACACACACACACACACACACACACACACACACACACACACACACACACACACACACACACACACACACACACACACACACACACACACACACACACATATATATATATATATATATATATATATATATATATATATATATATATAGATAAATACATTTTCCCTACTGTTGAATGACTGTGCTGTATGATATGTTTGAGAAAACATCACATATATCTGCAGCTCAGATGGCTTAGTGGTAAATTGCTGTGGCTATGGTGTGCAGGGTCCTGGGTTAAACACTTGCAAGGGCTGATAATTTATTTTCTGAACAGAACAAGGGCTGTTAAATACAGAGTGATTAAGGCACCTGTAAGCAGTTGTAAGCGGGTGTGAAATGGACAGTCATGTATGTTGCAAAATTATGTTTGGGAACAGATTTGCCTTTTTTTGATAAAGTGAGAGTGGGATGTTGGGGATGGATAGTAGGTATACTTGGGGAGGTAGGTTGGATTGGAAGACAGACAAGACAGCATACAGGGGTGATATATGACACATGTGGAGGTAAACACCTTGGATGGAGGGGGGTGTTTGAAATATGGAAGCCCATGAATCCCCAAATGGAAACAGTGGGACTGAGGTCCTGACCCATGGGCAGTCACCACTGCACCTTCACGGCTCCGAAGGTGGCTGTGCTGAGGCTGAGCAGGAGGGCCAGGCTGACCCTCTAATTGTGCCATGAGGGCCTTATGCTGGTGTAGCAGATCCCCCAAATCTCTGTGGAACTCCCTATGCACCAGATCCTGGACCTGACATCAGGTGATAAGATCCTGTATGTGCCTGCTACCAGGTGGATGAACCTCATCCCCTGTGGTGGTTCCACCTAAGGTAGTGCAGGACCTGCAGATGAGGAGGTCCCATGGTGGGTCCCAGATGTGCTGTGACCTGGTGCCACGTCCAGATGAGGTGGGAGAGATGGTTCTGGTGGGAACGGCCTTCCCAAACATGCTATTGTGTTGCAGCTTTAGAACATATGTGGGTTAGTAATAGTCAACACAATCCAGGATTAGTTATAACAGCATGCATAGATATTCCCATTAACCCAAAACACCAGATATGGAACAGTTCCATAGCAAACAGAACACATGCATATATGGAACCACAGTGGCCATTACAATGGCATGTAGGTTACACTGATAGCAACAGGCCACCAATGATAGTGTTTCAACATGGAACATGAACAGAAACACATTTCAATATTTGTTGAACAATAGGATATATGTCCCAACAGTAGGTTTAGTGTAAACATACTCACTGATTTGTGTGTTCAGATTATTGTTGCAGATATGGTGGGGGGGGGAGAGATGTCAATTAACAACTATTATATCATTGCAGTATGAGGTCCTCAAACCTTTTTTCCTGTTTATGTCTTCCAGGTACAATGTCACTGGAGCATATCCCTGCGTATACTCCCCAGGATAATGATATAATAATAAATGTCCTTGTGCAACATCACAGAACCCTCTTTGAATGCATTGCCCATGATCTGGAGGCAAGGACTGCCTTGTGGAACGAGGTCGTCCACAAGGTAAATGATGTCGGCCTGTATAACCGCATTTATGAGCAGGTGCGACATGTTGCACTGATCTCATGTGCCATGCCCGTCAGCATGCTGCTGCAGTTAGGAAGGACCAGTTAGCCACAGGTGGGGGTAATGCCATCCAGCCCTCACTGACACATGCTGAGGAGCTCCTCGGCTGCCTTGGGGCACCTGCCAGCCAGCCAAGCCAGGGACCTAATGATAGCATTGTGGATTTGGGTGCTGACCACACAATGGATGAGGAGTATGCAGGTAAGGCCCCGGGACACATTAGTAGACCACTGTTGCTTATCCATCTACATTTGTAAAGTATCTTCATGCATATGTCAAATAACATAGTCTGTTGCTGCAGTGTAGTAATGAACAGCTGTGCATAATCTCTAATACTGTGGGTTTGTGCTGTTGATGTACTGAAATGCTGCTCCCATCATGTACCAGTGCCGCAGGTATGGCTACTGACATTACATCCCTCACACAACTATATAGATCCCTCTGGTATACAACTGTGACAGCAGCCTGTAGATGGTGAGTATGAAGGTGTTTTGTTCAGCTTTGCAAATACACCGGCCATGTTATGGCCATGGTATTTGCCATGCACACATTTAACACACCTACCCATAATGCATGCTGTACATGTTCAGTTATTGTCGCTGTTAACTGCACTGCATTACAGTGGTCACCATGTTGGCATGTCTGAAAGGTATGTAAGAGTCCTGCAGTATACCTAACAACCTGTCAGTGCAAGATGTGTGGACAGAGATGAACATAATGGTGGGACCAATGACCTACAGTAGGGACATGTCTGAAACATTACCATTATACAGTGGCTACAACAGTGTATGCACCACTATTACAATGGCAGCTGTTACAAATCTACACAACGCCATATCACATTATCACATTCAACACCTTTTATAACCTGTATTGTGATCCTAACATGAGTAATGAATGTATAATATAAAATCCTATGTTAGGACAACAAATATGGGGAATACATACCTTAACAAACACTGGAAGCATATGTGTGCACACACTCCAAATAACATATCGTGGAAGCAGCTTTTGAGGTACTGACAGCATTCACTCTTCTTGAGTACGCACCTTCCATCAAGTACAGTGCCTCAATGTCACACCAAGTAATGCTGTCCAAGAAGTATGTCCATGACATTTGCCCACTCACCTGCAGCAGAGGCAGACATGGCTTTCACACATCTTACAATCCATGGAATGGATCCCATATCCAAAAGGTAGCACTCAGAAGTGGAAGATGTAGCCTTACCTCACCATTGATTATACCATGGCAAACAGTGGAGACAATCTTGTATGTGACTATGAAGTATGGGACAACATTAATGTAAAAAATAAACAGATGTCCATCCAAGACAGATGACAACACATATTGCAAACTGGTCATGGAGGCTGCCCAGAAACATGCAGCAACACTGAGGGACTTGCAGGAATGTCTAGCAAGTACTGCCTGTGCAGTACCTCTGTCAACAATCACCTGGATTTTGCATAAGTGTGGCCTATGGGTTAGGGTAATCAGATGGAAGAGTTGTTCCACAGGCAACATCATCCAGGGCTCTCTACAGGAAGCATATGCATAACATCAAGTCTCCCAAAGGCATGTGTTACAATGTGTAATGGTGTACCGAGACCAAGGTTGTAACCCACAGACAGTATTAATAAAGATAAATGTGGTGCACAAGCAAGACCTTACTCCACCTCAGGCCCACCATCTCCATCTGTACCTTGCTGTTGCCAGTGTACACCTTTAGGTTTGCTGTTCATTAGCAGGAACCAGTCCAAAAGACATGGTGTTCTGAATTTGCAACACTGCAAAATGACATTTGGCCCATAGTTGTCAATGCCTATAGACTGCAATAAGGCTGAGGATGGGAAGGGGTGTCATCCTGGAACACAGCAGTGAACTGAAGCATACATCCAAAGCTCACTAAGAATGGCTGTATCTGAACACAGTCAAGGTCATGAATTGCGCCAGACATAACCTTGACTCCAAAGCAATAGTGAAGGCACTGTGTGACCTCCAAGGGCTGTGCATGAGCTGACCTTGCAATCCAGCAGAGTTGGGGGACATTTGTAGGGTGGAGTGACCAAATAATGGCAAGTGAAGATGGGCCATGCTAGTATACCCCTTCCAGGAATAGTGACTGCTTTAATTCACTTAACAGGTGCTGCAATAAACCATCATGTTAAGCGTGTGAACACTTATGCAACCCACATATTGTATGCATCTCAATCCGCATCTGCATAATTAACACATTTGTTTGATACTGCATTTGATTGCACAGGTCATATGTCAAATATCAGGTTTGTGTAATGTAAACATATGCAGTATTGTGGCCCCATTGCATATCATGGAAGAGGCTGGCATGTAAATAAGGGTGTGTACACTCCTTATAGCCACAGTAAGCTTTGAGAGTTGCCAGTGTAATTAGATTGTATTGCTCATACATGGACTGCTGATGATGAGATCTGCAAATCAGAGGTCAGGCATTCACTATTGACATCTGTCCTCATATCATCCCAGGTATGTGTCAGACAAACACATAGGGGCTGTGAGTAACAAAGCAAACATTACTTCCACACATATACACATTCAGCATTGGTGTGTACACTTTTGAGGTATGGTGCACAGTACATGGGTGCAGTGTGTTCCAGGGAAAAGTGCACTGCCTACTAACACAACTCATGCATCACAGAGATGTATAATGTTGGCAACAAGGCTTGACTATAGCTGCATTGCATGCTGTTGAGTGCCATATGTCATGCATGTTGACTGTTGGGTAATGAGAGGTCTGTGTAATATCTTTGTGCCACCTCACCTGTAAGAGTGTGTGTGTATGTGTGTGTGTGTGTGTGTGTGTGTGTGTGTGTGTGTGTGTGTGTGTGTGTGTGTGTGTGTGTGTGTGTGTGTGCGTGTGTGTGTCTGAGTGTGTATAGAGGTAAGCAGTGATGTACAGGTATTAAGTTACATTTTTTGTTTTCTCCTCACAGATAGCAGGATGGGTCAGGGTTCCTCCTACAGGAAAACTGATGTTAGTGTCCATACAGACTCTGACAATGATGATAGATATGTTGAGGCATGGGCAGGGTTGTCAGGGGCTGAAGCTGTGCCATCAGTTGACATCCCACTTTTATCCACCCTATCCCCGCACACAGTCACAATGCCTATAGACACCCCATCACCAGTGGCCATAGATGATGGACAGTTGGTGGGCGGTGGCATGGGACAGGACAGCGTGGTGACTATGGCAAGTGTGTCTGTGCACAGCAGCCATAGCCAGATGACCGGCGAGGTAGCACACAGGCAGATGTACAGGGGTGCTCATACTAGGGCTGCTGGCCATCATGGCCCTGGCAGAAGTGCCACAGCAGGTGTCACCAGATGCATGTTTTGGGCAATCATGGAGGCACAAGCACATATGGAACGTTAAACCAGACAGAGTCTGAGGCTCCAGTGGGATACTCATTCTGCTGTACTTGACAACATTCGTGATCTTGCAGGTGCCCACTGTTATTTTGCGTAGGTCCTGGATAGACAGTTGGGTGAGATGGTGGTAATCCTTGACCGTGCAATGTCTGTGTTAGAGCATATGTTGGGAGTAGGACGGCAGCCACATGGACGTAGGTCAGCAACACCAACAGGTGGAGATCTACGTGGATGTGCAACAAGTCACAGCCACTCTCATAGGGGCAGTACCAGCACCAGCACTGCAAGGGGGTTGGTGTCCACACCACAACACAGCAGGCCACATGCACGTGGTTCTGGCTGATCCCAACAGTGACATGGATCCAGTGGACATTTGTCATCATCAGGGGGAGAGTACCATATCCGGGCTTGTACCTGGTAGTGCCCATGGAACCCCTGGCAGGCACAGTTCTCATGTCTGTGGCCAGACACAGTGACCTGCATACCCTGCCATGTACGGTATGCAGCTGTCCAACAAACCCCTGTATAGGGCAGCCACATGGCAGAACTGTGTGCATACATGCACATACACATCACCAACACAGCTAGGGCACCTCCATTCCTACACACACCACATCTGCACAGCACAATTGATATTGAAACCCCTTAATATACACACATGATGTCAACCAAATAGCTCAGCCAAGGTCTCTGGCAAACCCACAACACACCCTGTGCATATGATTATACCTGTGTCACATCCATGTCATCCATACCATCGATGCAGAGACATACTAATATGGTTCTGATGCACAGGGTTTATGTACTAAGGTTTAGCAATGTAATGCTGTGCAACATGTTTTCAGCTGGAAAGTCTAATACTTACATGTCAGGATATGTAGCTGTCCAGCCATGATGCATTACAGCTGTTATTAACACTGACTACTTGTGGTCTCCATAATGTATTCAGTTTGTGTTGTAGGCATCTATGTGTCAGCAGGATGTTGGCCTGTTGTAGTTTCCTACAAGGGGTATGGCACTGCGGTGACACATTGACTATGTCATATTCTGGGTACAGCTGAACACAAATAACAGGTCTGTATAAAATTTACTGCAGATGCCACATGGCTGATAGGTCTGAGGGGTGTATACAGGTGAGTGCATAGTGGCTGATGCCAGCAGCCCTTCTAAAGTGGACAATGGTAAGTGTATTGGGTGGCACACACCAAATGTTTTTGAATAACACACGCATACACACACAGAGGCTTTGATGTTGATGCAATACACAGTGAATACTGTACACATGGATGTGCTTAATTTTGCAGTGAAATCATTTTAGCCTAAGTCATTCCACCCAGACCAAATAGGCAAAACTTCACATCAGTAAATAATCAGTCTGCCAGTTTAATGTCATTGACGATGGTACTGGCAGGGTATATGTCCTCTTCTCCAATGTAGTGCAATCCTGGAGTTGGAAAACATAGGTGTGCTGGTGTGGGTGGCACAGCCCTCCACTTTGGAGGGTGTGGGGTGGCGTAGAACCACACAGTGTGATTAACAACTACTTAACTTGTTAACATAAACTGTACAGTATTACAGCAGACTAATCAGGGGGCTACACACAACAACAACCCCAATGAAGGTGGTTGCACCCACAACATCCACACCCAACAATATATACCACCTCCAGTATCACTGTACAGCTGTACAGTGGGGAAGAGGGAATTTACACATCTACTACTAGTTTTGATGGAATGATTCCTTTGAAATGTTAGCATTTGCCAGTCAGTTCTCAGACAGATGACCTCCTGGGACATGTATTTTCTGCAAACTGAAGTAAATCCCTTCACATACACACACACACCTACTTGGCAACACTGAGAGTAGAACCCCTACCTAGGTACTTATTGCTACTAATGTGTTTGGCCTTAATTGCACACACCACAGAGCTTTTAGGATGAGGTATGTCCCGAGTTTCTTGTTAAGTGAAGAACATCACTAGGCCTTCCACAGTATGGTAATGGGGATGTACTGAGTGTTAATGAACAATACATAGTATGACATACTGTCATATACACATTGACAAACACATAACAGTCATAGACACATCTGAGAGACCTGGGTTTATCCGTGCTAACTACCTTGTCAGTAACTACATTCTGTTACAGATAATTTGCACACAGCACATGCATCATTGGGTTGGATAGTGTAATCCGTTACCTGTGTGGTTGATGGTGTCATTGGTCCTCATACAGTGGACCTTGGGACATGTACTGGGGGTACAATGATATAAAGACAGTATGCCCAGCACCCCATACCCAACATTGGATATTTTACTCACTGAAACCCATGATAATGTTCTAACATACCCACAATCACTCATTGACCAGGACTGGAATACAACCCCTTGTCTATCTAATCAGTGCTATTACAGGGATATGCATTTATTGCACATTCCACAGGGATAGTAGGGTGGGGGTTTGTTATGGCTCTCCTAATGTCAACAACATCACTATACCTTATAATGTATGGCAAGGTGTATTGTATTTGGAGAATGTGGCCTCAGAATGCTGTATCCTACAAATATACACACTTGCACAAAAAGGACTCAGAGGGTAACCTATGCCTATCTACCCATTTGTACAACAGTGTTATGCTGGTACTGCAAGATCCAGTTAGCCCATAGGGTGAAGAGTGTAACAAGGTACATTTAATGTCCATTACAGCAGCAGCCATTTCTAACTAAGGCAATGGGGGGTGTAGTGGGTGAGAAGGCATTCAGGGTATTATCAACTACAAGTTTACAAACACACAGACACTGTTATTCTCAGTAATGCACACTGACACATTTGTAAGTATTGGGGTCCACAGGTGCAGGTGTTCTTAGGTGGGTACGAGGATAATGTCTATGGAGAGATGAGAAGAGTAGGGGATGTGGATACAGTGGTATCATGCCACCTGACATTTGTCAGCAGGCCATCTATCAACTGATGCCACTATAGTGGTCCCCAGAGTGACAGTTAAATGCAACATCCAATCATCTGGTTTTCTCTTGTAGAGGGCCAGTAGGGTGCTCCAATCAACATGTATGCAAAATATATTGCATAACATGGCCAGTATCTGGGTTGGAGACCTGTACCCAAGCATGTTCTGTTGACTGTGGTAGTCTAGTTGAAGTATCCATGGCATGTGATGCATACAGGGTGGGATTTCCTAGCTGTGGCATTCATAACATAGCTGGGCAGACATGTCAGTGTCAGTCAAGCATAGATTGCCTGTAAGCAGCCAAGATGGATTCCTAACATCTGCATATCTGTAAAGAGGACAGACAGAAATCAGCTAGCCAACAGGTTATGCATTAGGATAAATGTTTTGACCGAAAGATGTCTGACACTGATAGGTATGCCATTACTACATGACAACAGCCCTCAATGACATGTCCTATACAAATAGTAGTCTACAGCTAATATCCATGTATCAGATTAATATCCAGTAGCAAATATTTAATAACACACAGCTCACAAACCAAAAAACATGATAGTCAGTACTCAAAGTCCAGCTTTAAAAACAGGGGTGTATGGTTCCAGTACTACAATCTGCAATCTACTCTTACTTGGGAAAGCACTGTTATCAATAGCAATGTAATGATACAATACATGCAAGTGTGACTGCATATAACCTGGGTTACTACCCATGTATGAAACACATACAAAGAGAAAAGATTGTTGTACAAGCCATATATACTCAGGTGTCCCATACAGTACACTCACACTCCTTGCTAAAGTAATGACATCACATAGAATCATGTTATGTACATGGAATTAAATACACTTATTAAATATGTCATTGCCCTGCTATTTTATCACTCTGGAATGTGATCACTGGTTACCAAGGCTAAGCTATGCTTAGCAAGAGTAAGCATTGCTTAAATGTAAATGCTAAGCAGATTTACACACTGGTAAGCGAAGCCTACATGGTGTAAGCACCTTTTCTTTTAAACGTACATTAGCACCACTTCCTGTCATGCAAACCCATGTAAACCTGCTTAAAGCTGCTCAAAACTGCCTTAACCACTCTATATCCAACAGTCCTTGTTCTGCCTAGCAACAAAACAAACAGCCCTTGCAGTATCTTCTATTTTCACAAGAAAATGAACATTTGGAAACCCATGGAATGAACAGTTTGGAAATTCAACATTTGCTTAAGGTTATTTCTACCTTATCCAACAAAGCTGATGACTTAACATCAATCGTGAACACTTTGTCCAAACGTACTACTACTACTATAAAATCTGACAGACACCAAGTAGCGATTCAAACCAGTGGTAATTTTCCAATTTTGGGCATCGAGACTGACTCAAATAGGAGCACTATACAAGGATCTGATGCCAGTGTTGGTAACGGGAACATGTTACAATTACATGTACCTTCTACTCAGCTGATAAGCCAGAGTGAAACAAGGGTTATCCATTCTAAAGCCACCCACATGAACACTGTCTTCCCTGACTTAAAAGACTGGTTAGACCAGCCTGTTGTACTAACCGAAAGCACTTTGTGTGCAACTAATAATTTGACTGCTGATAATAATTACAGTATTGTGGAGAATTTAAAGATATTGGAATCAAAATCCTTTAAAGTAAAGAAATTTCAGTTGTAGATAGTGTACTTTAAAGAATGCCTGTAATGACGCCAGGTACCAATGGGTTTGGTGTGTGATTAACCATTTCACCATGATCTTCTGTGTTTGTTTGTTCGACAAGCACCATCTTGAACTAATGGAAATGTTTATTAAGCACTGTTCTATGACCATCGATAAATTAAATGAGGAAATTGACACTGTGGATGAATGCATCAAGAATGATGCTGACTTTAACAGATAAAAATATGAGTATGAACGCATATTCATGAGCGTTAATGGGAAAATGACTAAACTAAAACCTACTAAAAATAAAAAATTAGAATGGGACAATTCTGATTATGATAAAGGAACCGCCTATCCAAAACCCCCGCCTACACAGGAATGGCTCAACCCCTTGAGTCATCCCCATCGCAACGAGTGTAATCAAGCTCTTGATAGGTTGCATACTGATTCTCCTGGACATAGCTATGCAGAAGCTGTTGCGGATCCCAGAGGGCAACACTCAGAGGGTTCTAACTGGAACAAGCATTTATAAAATTTTAATAGAAACAAAAATTCCAACAATAATTTTAATAATAATGCAAACCAAGGATATAATGACTCTGTTAGCCAAAATAGTGTTCCTTGTAACCGTGATTTCACTATCGACAACAACTCTCAAAATCCTCAATATTTTCACAGGAGAATTCACCAACAGACCAACTCGACAAGCAATCTGAGACCCCTCAATGGGAAGGGTCAGTGAGGGAACTGGTCAACGCAGAGGTAACTGCTGATCCGGCAGCTAACAGCCTAACAGCCTAGCTGGTTTTTAATGTACAAATGGTGACAGTCATGCCAATACCTGTAGAATTGTACTAAATAGTGATTGTGATTTTAAGATTTTTAATTATTCTAGCATGGACGTGGACACTGCTTTGGCTGATTTACTCACTAAGGGTCTAACATTCATCCCTGATCAAAGGACAAACTTGTCAAGAACAATTATGGACTTGAAATTATTCGTTCGTAAATTGAATTTAGAGTTTTTGTTTAAAAACCAACCTGTTGTGAAGCAAGAATGTAAAGTACTTTTAACCTAACATTACCCCCTATTTTATCTATATTTGAGCATGTGTGTGAATTAGATTTACGTGAAGCCATAGACAGAAGTAGAAATAGGATTTTTAACAAAGTACTGCATTTTTCTAAACAGGATTGGGATAGATTGAACTGCTTGAATTATCAAAATGTAAGGGTTGTAAAGCCTGATAAAGGAGGAGGCCTTGTGTTCTTTGATGAACATGACTACAAGGAGTGTATGTTAAAATGAATTAACACTGATAATTATGATTTAGTTTCACTAACTGAGGTTAACCGAGCACAACAGAAGATTAAGGTGTTTCTCAATGATTTATTTATTGAATCTAGGATTTCTTTAGAATTATACAATTACTTGTCGAGTTTGGCCCCTCTTACGCCAGTGATTTTTGGAATCTTGAGGGTGCATAAAGATCTGGTCGACCCACCCCTTCGACCTATTATTAATGGGAGAAATTCCATCACTCACCCCATAGCAAAATATGTGGGTACAGCGTTGAAGAGATTTGTCGAACAAGCTCACCACATATGCAAAGATTCTTGGTCTTTTTTGAATAACATTAATAGTTTGAACTATAAGGACCACATTATTTTCTTGACCATTGACATAAAAGGTCTCTCCACTATTATACCTGCAGACACAGGCATTGAATGGGTAATTAACTTCATGATGGAGAAGGGTAGAACAGCAATGGAGATTGAACTCTTGCAGGAGCTATTAGACTTGATCTTGGCCAATAATTATTTTATGTTTGAAGGACGATATTATTCACAGAAATCAGGTGTTGCAATGCGCTTTCCTTGTGGGGCAAGGTTTGCCTACCTTGTGATGGCCTATTGGGAGCAACACTTTATTTTCAACAATAATTAATTTAGGGGAAACATTTATTATTACACTAGGTACGTGGATGATGTGTTTATTATGTTTGGAGACAAAATTGATGATATTTGAAATTTTATGAACTATTTGAATGAGTCCAGGCAATTTTTAATCTTCACATACAGTCTCGGTACAGAAAGCATTGCTTACCTTTATGTGGAATTATACAAAGATAGGAACAACAAATTATTTAAAGCAAAAATCCACAGGAAACTCACTTATTCCAATTCATTTCTTCACTTCACTAGTAGCCACCTCCACCAACAGAAGAGATCTGTTGTGAAAGGCCAGCTGATGAAGGCAAGTATGGTGTCTGATGAAAAGGAATTTTGGGTTGAATGCCAAACACTGTATGATATGTTTCGAAAAAGAGGATAACCATCACAGTTACTTGATGAATTGTTGTTAGAAGTACAACATAAGAGAGTTAACAGTGTTTTCACTCCTATTTTAGCACATAAACCTGGCTCTAATGTTACTACAACACCTGACATAGAACATATTCAACCAGTGAGGGCAGATCTATCTAATGTTACATTTATTATGTTGTTTAATTTGGATGCTTCCATCATACGACAAATTATCTGTAAAAATTGAAATTTACTGGTATCAGATGATAATCTACATATTATTGCCATGTCAGGCCCCAGGATTATATATAGAAGAGGCCCAAATTTAAAAACTTATTGGAAAGATGCAAGACCCTAGCAGTGAGAGCACCTGGCATATACAAATGTGAGAGTTGCTCATACTGCAGATTCATGGAAGTTGGCAATACCTTTAGTACGAGGGGTAAAAAATACCATGTCAACAGGAGATTTAATTGTGGATCTAAAAGCGTGGTTTATTTAGCTACCTGTAAGCTTTGCCGTTGTTTTTACGTAGGTTCAAGGACAGAGTTTACAAGCATATTTATAGTATTAAGAAATTAAAAGTTGAGAATGCACTAGCTAAGCATGTCTATGAATACCCACAGCACAGTTTCAGCTTTAGAGTCGTAGATCAGATAGAACATAACCTTAGGGGTGGATCATTCACCCTGATGTTAGAAATATGTGAACTACTATGGAAAATTAAATTAAATGCTTATAGTTCACCAGGCTTGAACAATATATGTTCATTAGCCTGTGTTTTAAAGTTAAGAAGTTTACAAAGGTAGTTTATTATTTACACTTTTGGTGTAAATGATAACAGTGAAAAGAATATCTTTTCCAAGTTTTACATCTACCTTGTCCATTATATTTAGTTTAACTGTTTTAAAGTACATTTTTATTATAATATTTTTTAATAGTGTCCATCTTTAATGCATCTCATTTATATGCTTCAGGACATTTGTTTTTGGAAGGTTGTTCATGATTGTATCACTATTTGTCTATTATTGGGCATATATATTTTTAAGTTTTAATTACTATTGTCATGTGACCTTAATCTATTTGTTTAAATGTGTCCAGTTGTGTAAAGTTTCCTTGTCTGAAGAAGTTTTACTCATTGAAGTAAGACAAAAGCACTTACTTTATTGTCTTTGGGATTATTAAATCTGTTTTTTTTTCATGGAACTGCATTGCTGCCTGTGGCTTTTATTTTATTATAATGGTTGCCTATATTGTTTACTAATCCATACTGTCACATAGTAATTGCACATAGCTGTACACATTTATGGCTGGGGATTGCCTACAACAACATCTATAGTGTTTGAAAACTGTTGGTCTTGTAATGTGAACAATGGGACATATAGGTCCTCAATATAATGGTGTAGAAAAACCCACACTGCAATGGAGCCTGTCATTAAACAATCACCCCAACAGGATACTGATGACACACACACACTTACCAGTACTGAGTTTCAAACCCCTAATTAACTATGTATTGCTATTACACTGTTATTGCATGTGCCACAGAGCTTCCATGTTGAAGAGATGTCCAAAGGTATCTTTGAAGGTGAGTGACATCAGCAACAGTGCAAAAGGAGAGGTAAGGGAAGTGTAGTAAGTGTGAATGTCCACAAAAGCAGGTGTCAATGAAGACACACACACACACACACACTCTCTCAGGGAAACACACACATTGTCACAGTTGGCAAGGTCAGGATTATAGCTCGTACCTAACTCATTTGCTAGACTACAGTATTACTCAGTTATCGCAAACTCCACAGAGCTTAAATTGCTGAAACATGGCCAAAGGGCTATTTCAAGGTGAATGACATCAGCAGGCATGCTAAAGTAGGGCAATGGGAGGTGTAGTGAGTGTGAATGGCTTCAAAATCATTAATCTCTACACACACACACACACACACACACACACACACACACACACACACACACACACACACACACACACACACACACACACACACATATATTTGCCAGTACTGAGATGCATAGGTTCATTGCTTCACAGGTGTGTAGTAGGTGAATGGGCCTGAAAGCTGTACAAGGCTAGGCAAAGGGATTACCTTAGCATCAGGCCACATAATAATAGTCTTCAGTATGGCTCAGGGGTGTAGTCCCTGGAGTGGTCACCACAGGTGGATATTGTATTCACCATCCACTCATCTGGGTTACTATTGTGGGTGGCCAGTGATGTGCATTACTTCCCATGTATGTGATCTATATTCCATAACATGGACAGTGTCTGGGTTGTGCACATGTCCCACACGCATGTTCTTTGATGTGTGGAAGTCTACTTGAGGTCTCTGGGGCATGTTGTGTGGACAGATTGTTTTCTTCTGATGTAACATTACTGACATCATTTGGTGAGACCTGGCTCTGGAACTGAGGTTGTGCTTGCACCTACATTGCAGCATGATACAGGTATTCAGAGGAGTTAGTGGTATCTATCCATACAGGGCATGTGTATAAGGCATGGTATTCCCTTTGTGGGTTACACTTGCAGACTCAACAGTAATTGCAGGCATCCAGTGAGGAACATAGCAAAAGGGCCACTGTAAGCATTTATTTGCCTACTGCAGGGATGGAACAGGGAGCCATGTCATTTTACTTGCTGGATAACACACACTCAGTCAGCAGATGTAACACATCACAGTACTTTCTGATGTCAATGGCACTGTTGTGGTCAACAGGCATGTAGTCCACTGCAATCACACCATGGTTACTATTTGTGAGGCAATATGCAGGGAACTACCAATATAGTGGTTGTTGTCTAGCCAAGTGTGTTTGTGTATGAGACATGGATGGAGAGTGTTCTCTGAGTAATAGAAGAGTTGCCTATATTGTTCACCAATCCATAATGTCACATGTAGGGCTATGGATTGTCTACACCAGCCTCTCTGGTGTTCATCTGTTGTCATTGTAAGGTGGACATTGTGACATATACTAGATCCTCAACATAATAATTTAGCAAAATCTACCCCACAATGCATCCTGTTATTACACAATCACAGCAACCTCCCCACAGCATACTGATGACAGACACACACACACTTGCCAGTACTGAGATTCAAATCCCTACCAAGCTATGTAGTGCTACTATAGTATACCACATTTATAACACGCGTCACAGAGCTTATAGAATGGATGTTGTCCCAAGGTACTTCTAAGGTGAGGATGTAGTGGGTGAGAGATCACAAAAAATTATTTTACCGTAAAGACACATTTACATTTGCCAGGGGTGAGGTTCAAACCTCTATCTAACAAAATTTACGGACCATTATATTACACATTTACCACATGTACCACTGACCTGGCATGGTTTAGGGTTGGCGACAGGTACTTGTAAGGTGGATGATATCTGCAGGACTGCTAAAGTTAGGCTCTGAGATGTGTACTGGGTGTAAATGGGGCCAAAATCTTTGAGGTACACACAAACACTTGCCACAAATGAGATTCAAACACATACCTGTGTAGTTACTACTACTACATTGTTCCTCATTTATGGCATGCACCATGGAGCTTACATTTTAGAGAGCTCTCCACAGCTATCTTTGAAGATGACTAACATCAGCAGCACTGCTAAAGGAGGGGTAAGGGGAGAGTTGTAAGCATGAATGTCCATAATATCAGGTATTATCAAGGACACACACACACGGACACACACACACACACACACACACACACACACACACACACACACACACACACACACACACACAGTTTCTTTGTCTGGGATTAAAACTTCTAACTAACTAGTATGTTACACTACAGCATTACACACTTTGCATGCACCACAGAGCTTATAGGCCTGGCCCTTGTCCAAAGGGGTATTTCAAGGTGACTAACATTAGCAGGCTTGCTAAAGTACTGTGAATGGCCTCAAAATAATTAACCTTCACACACACACATACACACACACACACACACACACACACACACACACACACACACACACACACACACACAGTTTCACAGCTGCCATGTCTGGGATTAAAACTCCTGCCTAATTAGTATGTTACACTATAGCATTATGCAGCTATCACAAATGCCATGGAGCTTATAGGGCTAATACTTGGCCAGAAGGTTATTTCAAGGTGACTGACATCAGCATGACTGCTAACATAGACAATGGGAAGTGCAGTGTGTGTGAATGGACCATAAATCATTCCTCTGGAAACACACACACAACACTCAGTCACACACAACTTTACATTTGACAGGACTGTATATACAAATGCTAGATGAATACTGATTTGTACTATCATGTTACAAAGGTATCACAAGCACCACAGACACTATAGGGTTGAGGGCTACCAAAAGCAAATGTCTACAGTGATTGACATTGACACATCATGTGATATTGGCCAATTGGAAGTGAGGTGGGTGGAACAGGACTCATGATGGAACTCTTTCTATCACTGTCTGTCTCTCTCTCTTCCCCACATCTGTGTGTGTGTATGTTTGACCTATTATAGTGTGTTGACCTTGGATATGTGTGAGTATTCCTTTCCAATGTGTGTGCAAAGCATGAATGATTTGCAATGTGGTGTGTGCGTGCACAGTCATCTGCAACTGACAGATATGTATAGTCCGCTGTTGTTGTCAGACATGGGCTTCATTTCTCCAAGTTTAGGAACATGCCCAGTATGACCTTCTGTATTGAGTGGGTGAATCCATTCCAGGTAGGTTGTACACCAGTCCAGGATTTTGTGTTCTGCACCTACAGCTAGCAACATGTTTCTGCAGGATATATGTAGATAGGTTGACAATATGGAGTCACAATGGGTGAAAGATTGTGGAATACTCTAACTATTGTGTCTGTGCTGCTTGTGTTACGTGGTTGGTGTTAACAGAGATATTCAGACATATGTACTTTTTTACACTATGATGTATTATGTCATCAACTACTGACAGATATACTTATTTGTTCACAGTTATTTGCTGGGAAATACAAGATGAATGAAGCTGTGTCCAGTATTGTGGCCTCCAGCCTACATATTCTTACACACTCATGCCATTCTGGAGGGGTAGCTGCAGACACTTGCTAATGGGTCTATGTTAATCTTCCAGCACCTTGGTACTGTGGTGGCTGAAAATCCCTTGCGTGTACATCTATCGACATAACAGAATGGCCATATCCTGCTGTGGCCATACCTCTCAGCTGTACAGATTCACCTAGGTTACCGAGAGGCAGGGCTTATATATCTGGTCAGTTCCCCTTCACATTGTGGTTTACAAGCATTTTTGTAGCCACCCGTTACTGGATTTGCAGGCAGGGTTAGTATGGACACACATCAGAGTTTCAGACTTCACATACTCCATGGCATCCATGCTTCTACACCCCCCAATCTGTTATTCTATCCTCTTCCTAACATTATGTGAGTGCTACCTGAGAAGTATCCCTATAGTTGTCCCTTCATCCCAGTGGTATTTAGGGGTTGGTCCACAGTTCATGCAGTAGGACATGGTGGGCATGCTACTGGGATTTATCGACATGGCCTTGCATTTGTGTTCTGTGGACTGTGTTATGTTGTTAGCTGGGACCCCATGAGATAAGATACATTGGAAGTATGGGTGAGGCACAGACCTTTGACAAAGGACTGTAGGGCGTTTGGTAGTGACGCAGGCCATCTGTAGCAGGCCGGTGCATTCTGTCACTCCTATAGTGCAGGATGCGAGCCACTGGATTCCCCTGGGGTGACAGGGTAGTAAGTGTGCAAGGTGTTAATGGCAATAGTTCCTGTCCATATTAATCCATTGTTCTGGATGCTGGCAGGGTGCTGCTTACAGCAACGGACACACCTGCATGGGACACCTCTTCAGCATGCTGCATTCTGTCGGTATTCCCATACAGAAGTGGGGGTCATGCTATCCTCATTCCCAATAGCAGGGATATGACCTGTGATAAACCTGTGGCTGATGGTGGGGTGAGCTGAGTGCATGTGTGATATGGAAGCCTCTTGCAGCTGACTCACAGATATACCTGGGACATTCCCCTTATGCTGCTTTGTGCGGGGACATAGGCAGTCTCTCATTACTTCATAACTGTGCCTTTTTTGCTCCACCAGTGATTGGCCAGAGTACACCAGTATTCCATACTACACAGACAACTAATGTGCTGCTAACCTGTATGTACAATTCCAAAGGTGTGTGCAGTTGATAATTACATTTATGTACTTTGTCTAGGGTCCTTCCACCTGTGTACTATGTGCATGTCTGGACCCACATTCATGGAATGTCCATCTTTCAGATGGTGACAGATATTGACATCTGAACAGTGAGTATGGATGACTTCTGAATTGGGTCTTGCTGGGATGCATTGTGATTGGCACTGCAGTTGTCAGAACATGGCCCTGTCATCAACAGTACTGGCCATAGGCCACTGAGGCACAACCCTCCATGCCGACATGTTGACCACTTCTACACAATATACAACATACAGCAACCTAATACACAGACCCCTGCATATTGTACACATGCAACAATCTAGTTTGTAAATTGGGCTAGCTCAGGTAATCTGTGCTCTACTGTTATTAAACCCACACATACATGTTACTGCATTTCTACACGGGATTGTGGGGGGGGGGCACACTTGACAACTGTAAACATTTGCTATGACTGCACTGGTATTTCAGGTACTCTGTTGGCTTCCATTTCCTTTTGTATTCTGACCTATCATGCAAACTAGAGGCATATCAGTAGAGTACAGATCTTAGGTTTTATTGACCTATATTTCAGTTATTGACTTCTTACCCATCAGAACTAACATACAACTGCCAGACCTGCTGTAGTCTGTCTGTGTAAGGTCTGGATGGGGGCTGTTCTCCATAGCCATCAATTGGAGACCTTAGCACAGCCTATCTTTATGGTCATCTACACCTGTCCTGATGGCTGAGGCTGGTGTTGGGTATGTGAACCTCACTGACATGTATGTGTGTGTCCTATGGACACACATTTGGGCCACCACATGTACTGCACTGGGATTTATCACCTTGTCTAGTGCTATGATTTCATGGTGCCCATATAGGTGTCCACTATCTGCTGCCATCCCATTCAGCCACCTGATTCCCTTGCATGCTCAGATCCATACCATAGATACAACTAGCAGAACATACTACTCCATTCAGCAATTGATAGGAAGAATGACTTACCTTGTGGCTGTGCCAGTACTGAGGATGGTGCTGGAGGGCTGACTATGTGAGATGCACATAGTACACTCCCCATACATGGTAAAGCACAAGTAGTGTCATGTTTGGCATCCCTTTTACTGTATGTGTGAGTCAGAGAGAGGTGTTATTCCCTGTGTCCCTACCATGTCAGTGTATGTGCTATGCGGTGTCTCTTAGCAAAAGCCTGGGCATACTGGGCACGCCTCCTCCTGCCAACATGGGCAGGCTCAGGTTGTTCCTCCTCTGAGTCACTCTGTGCCTGTGCTGGCCTTGGTAATGAATGAGGGCTGTGTGGCCCTGCCCCATGCTGTTCCTGCTACAGCTGTTTCCGCAGGATCATATTGTGTATCATGGCACATACAATGAAAATGTGTGTACATGTAGCTGGAGAGTACTGCAAGGTTCCACTGGATATTTCCAGGCACCGGAACTGTGACTTGAGCATCCCAAACACAAGTTCGATTATGATTCTGGTTTGTGCATGTGCCTCATTATGGAGTTCTTGTTTGGGTGTGTGTGCATTTCTGATGGGTGTCATCAGCCATGGATCTAGTACTTAACCAGCATTCCTCACTAGGTGGCAATATGGAATGCCCCCTCTGGCAAATCTCTGGTACAGCTGTGTCATATGCCATATGCAGGAGTCGTGATAGCTTCCAGGGCTGCCAGCACACACACATTCATGATAATGCCCTGGGCATCGCACATGACCTGGCAGTTGATGGAGGGGAAGCCCTTGCGGTTTACGTAGACCCTACGCCACTCACTGGGTGGTGCTTTGATGTGTATGTGTGTGCAGTCTATAGCACCCACTACCTCAGGGTATTCTGCTATTTGGTGGAAGAGATGCATATTGCCAGTCAACGCCTCCCGGGTGTTGAGGAAATATATGTGCTCACCGGCATGTGCTGACATGGCATCCAGGAACTGGTGGAGTACCCTGGATGCTGATGCCTGTGAAATCCCCATGATATCCCCATTTGGCCTTTGGAAGGTACCTGTGGCTAGTATTCTTAACCCTACACATACCTTGATATCCACTGGGATGGGTTCCCCCCTGTTGGTTCTGTGTGTGAGGCATGGCCGGCATAGCTCAGCAATTTGCTGTAGGATGTCCCTGTCCGCGCTATAGTGCTCCACTATCTCCAGCTCATGTAGCCCCTGGTAGGTTACCCTGGGTCTGTACACTCTTCTCCTTCTCCTCACTGTAGGTTGGTCATCAGCATTCTCATCCTCACCACCCTCAACCTCTTCCACATATTGATGTATGAGAGCGACAGAAGCCCCTATCACTTTGTTAGTTTTGTCAGGTAAAATTTCCCCATCTGTGTACACCAGTGATGTAGAGTTTATGGGAAAAACCAGAGTGAAAGGTGTTTGCATAGTTTATAGTAGTGTTCTGGGCTGGGCTGCTGCCTGTGTAATTGACTGATTCTGATGGATTTCACCTGCCAGCTATGCTAGTTCTCCTTGATTGCTTTCCTACTGCTGTTTTCCCTTCCCATTGCCTTCCTGTTTAAGCCCTGAGGAGCTCCGCATACCGAGTGCTCAGATGTGAAAAGAGTTGCTATTTCCTGCCTTTTTTTTTTTAAAACCTGGTGGCGGCACGCACACCCATTTAGGCAATGTAAACATTGCTAGGCTGTCTGACACCCCCCCCTTCCTTAGCTGTGCTTAGCTAAGGGCAAACATGGGCAACAGAGCTCTAATAAGCTTACAGCATGCATGACTCGCCCCCTTATGAGGTCATCTACCTCTTATGCTTATACCATGGTGTTGCTGCACCTACACAGTTGGGTGCAAGCTAACACTGAGGGGAAATCTGTGATTCAGTATCAGTCCCCTCATTTGCATAAAACTGACTGCTAATGCATGGTTACAAAACTGACACTCAGCCTTCCCCCTTAGCAACCACTATTCCATGGTGTTGTTGTCTTATGCATGCCATTGACTATTATGGCAGAATGCTGATTTTTTTTGTTTTAAAGCTTATTTCCAACTTTTTTCATTATTTTCGGGTCGATCCCGTTTGAGCACCACTGCCCTATGCTTAAATGGCCGAAATCGGCCAAAAACAAATTAAAGTTATTTTTTTATAATTTTGCAACTTTTTCCCATGCCAGTGGCCATATATTTGGCCATTGGCATGCCTACTACATTGAATAAATGCTTTCTTTGGAGCTGTCATGCCTCCATTTTGTAATTTGCAGAAATGTATTCCGTTAGTAACCAAATACATTTCTGTAGGTTACACTATTCCTGTACAGACGACTGCCTGCTTCCTGGATCACTAATTCACCTCATTTGCATGGTTTTCACCAGAAAATGGGTTAATTAGCATACAGGAGCTGTGTCCATGCAGGAATAGTGTAGGAGTGCTCGTGCACGTCCCGGGAGCTCGTTCCTGGATCGCTCGTCGGCCATATTGCATGCGGCAGCTCTTGCGCTATTCCTGCATGCCGTGCAGAGCTTGCTGAATCCTGGGGATTGTATATCTTTATCTATCAAGTGAGTCTCCTGCAAGAATATAATGTCTTCTCTATTTAATTTTAAATATCTCATTAATGGTTTCCTCTTTCTGCTGTTATTTATTCCATTTACATAAAGAGATAATAGATTAAAACTACCGAATTAAAAAAAAGATTTCTTTTAAAAGATAATATGAAACATTTATCACCATATAAATTTAATTGTATATAAGTCTCTAATGCATTCATCCAACACTATATTAATATTCCACATTTTTTGAATTCTTCCTTTCTACAAACTAAAGTAATAAAACTCATAATAACAAAAACAAAAAAACTGCTCTACAACTACAACTGTATTTATTACTAATAAAACACAACCTACAATGGATACAAAAGTTCCTAGTTTGGTTGTCAAATAGACAAACTACTATGATATCGCTACACCTACCAATAACTAAAAATTAATCCAAAATCTAGTCAAACGCTACCGTGACTTACAAACAATTAATATTATATTATATATAAGTAAAAAAAATGAGACCATTAATTTAGTTATGTGTTTTGCCATGTAAAACTATTCATCCTACTACTACATGAAAGTTTAATAATCCTTTTCTTTTAATCACAAATATGAAATAATCCAACAAACAGTGTACTGTGTTCCTGTTTATGTAATAGTAGTATAAATTACCCATTAAATGTTCCTAAAATATTTGGTCATTCAACATTATTATAACTTCTTCTTCTTTCATCTTTTCCCGGTTAGGGGTCGCCACAAAGGATTACCTGTCCGCTCATGATTGGCAATGGAGTTTTACAGTTTTGAATTGCCAACCTTCCACAGAAGGCACATTCAACATTATTATAACTAAATCTCTAAATTAATAAGTAGAACAGATTGGGACCTGAAGAGATAAAGATAACTGTAAACTTACAGATGAAAAGTAATCTTATCATGGTAAGCTATTATACAAAAGGAAAATATATAACTATACATATTTGTCAAGTTAAAAGATAAGCACATATTTTATAGATCTAACGCAAGGTCTGAATTAATTTTAAAAGTACAAGTACATATATCTTAACATTGTGTAACACTCTTAGTATGACAAATATTAAAATATTTGAAATTTCATTAGCTTATTAAACTAATTCATAAACCTATGTACATTACTGTGATCAATCAGATTGCTTTCCTATTTCTATGGAGCCAAAAAAAAACATTCTCCTTTTCTCGAGTTCAAACATATTGAAAAATCTGCTTTGCTTTCTATCAAAATGGATATTCTGATTTAGCAACATAACACTCAAATTTCAGCTCTGAGTTATGAAATGAGTTATTTCAGGTAATCTTAGTTAATTTAGTAGCATACAATATGCAAAAAGCTTCAGAGTTTACATGACCAAGCTTCAAATTTCAGCTTTCAGAATATTTTCAATTATTTGTAATGAATTTCTATGTAAAGTACATCATATCTAGTATAGTCATATTTCTGCCATATGCAGGTATATGTAATACATATTTTTCTTATAAGCAGTTTGCTATTTAATTATATTTTTTCCGTCTTATTTTCCTACTCATAATCTATCGTATTCTATATAATGTATTTCTAAAATCTCCCACCAAAGTGCTATTTAATAATCAGCTCACTATTACAGATTACAGTCTGTGTATATATTTCTTAACTTACTTATACTGCTCTTTTATTAATCTTACAGTGCAGTGATCTTGCAGTGATCAGTGTCTGTCACAAATGGTGTCACTGCCAAAACTGCCACAATACTGTAGATGCCCATTCCCGGTTATAGACACCTCCGCAAGAAATGTAACAGTGGATTTGCTAACAGTGTAGCTGGATTGTGAATGGTGCCTAATATTTAAAAGTTGATCTTGGACAAACAAAGCATGCTCCAGTAGGCGATTTAATACCAAAACAATCACACATGTGGGTCATGTTCTCACAGACATCATCCTGTAGACCCTACATCAGCTTGATCAACTCTGCTATAGCTTCTGTGATACTATCTTTGACTCCATGATGGTTCCGCACATTTGCTGGGTTGTGGACACTGACATACTAACTTCTGGGGGGTGGGCAGTAACCATATCTTCAGTGAGACACAGTATTCACCTCCCCCATATGCCTCCCCTTGCATGGAGCTACCGACAGAATCCAATTTGTGTCCAGTATAGGGTGGCACACATCCATAATTGATTATGTCCCCCTGTAACATGTCCTTCATGTGTGATGTTTGGACGTTGAGTGTCCAAAGCCATGGAGGCTATGTCCATAGGCTGTGCATGGGATGCATTGGTCACATTACTCATTGGTGTCCAGCACATCCACCATGCACAGTACCTCCTGAGAATGACAACTTATACCCACAATCATTCTCAGAAGCATGAGATGCTCCACCCTCAAGCACTGGTAATTCCACACTGGTGGTACTGGATAGGAAATCACCTGTGAACTCAGCAAAGTGCAATAAAATGAGGAAAAAAAGAAAGGACCTTTACCAGATACATACTACTAAACCACATGTAGGAATTGCAATAATAGTAGCTGTGCAAAACCAGAGCAGATGATTGTGGTGGTGTAATCACTGTTGATCATACATAACCCACCCAGACAAGGAGGAATGGATCTGAGGATCTTACATGTACTACTACACAGAAAGAGCTATGCATACCTGGGTCATCATCTGCAGATAGTATTGGTGTTCAGAGAACCTCTGCATTGTCATCCAACACCATTTTGAATAGTCTGCTTCTCTGATAGAAACCAAAATGCCTACTGCCTCCATTAGATGTGATTCAACTGATGGCCCACCACCCATCAATCCAGTGAAGGATGTGCTAGTTATTGGTTTGCAGCATTAGTAATGTTGCTGGTCCTATGATGGACCATAGCATACAGTATGTACAGTCCTGGCCACATACAGTATTTATATCCTTCACCAGATCTTTCCAGGCATGGTTAATGTAGGCCCAGTTGGCAGCACCCAAGTTGAAGAGCCATCATCAATGGAGATAGAAGCCCTAGATCAGCATCTCTTTTTCTGCATCTAAGAACCAAGTCTTTAAAGAAGGCTTGTATGTAAATTCAACAGTATGTTTCATCCTTGCCTAGACATTGATTTGTAGGTGTTGGAAACACTGATATGATCATCATGATCAGAAGTGGCCCACAAATGCCCTTCTTGCATTGATCTCTCCCATGCACAAGTACCAAGCTGCCTTTATGTCTGGCATTCTTATTTCCCTAACCAGGCAGTGCATTCAATTTCAATCCCATAACAGTAATGACCAAATAGCCCGCACAGTACAACAGCTGTTCTATTGCAACTCACCTGCATAACACCACTGTGACCTCCATTGTTATCAACAATTTGACAGATGTGGCAGGTATATGCTGTGCAACAGTCAATTATGTTAACATACAGTTATCGGTGGTGCAGCGGTAGCATTGTTGCCTCACAGCAAGAGGTCCTTCAGTTCGATTCTTGGCTGGATTGCCTTCTGTGTGGAGTCTGCATGTCTTCCCTGTGGACGAGTGGCATTCAAAAGACATGAGTGAATGGGCATGCCTTCATTGAAGGTTGGGTGTCGGGCTGCACCTCGGCACCATAAAAATGAACTGCCAATCATTAGTGGACTGGAGCTCTGCTGTGGTGACCCCTAACCGGGAAAATCCGAAAGAAGAACAACAGTTATCACAAGCCCAGGCTGAATGACTTCCACATGTGAACTAAGAACATGTAGATGGGCATGTTTTTCTTTAGGTTTCATAATCCTTCTCTATCAGTAATTGTCTTGGTTCACTTTTGTTATGTAACCCATGAAAATCTTGCCAGAACTTTATATGTGGTTAATTATCAAAAGCGTTTAGTTATTTAATAAGTTAAGCTAAAAAAGCTGGGATGAACCTCATTAGAGATAAAGTAGATTTGGAAACAAGTGTTCAGATTTGAATTGAAGCTGTTGCTCCACATCTTCTATACTGTGAAGGGGTTCATTGCCTTTTATCATGCTTATATTGTGCAAATTCTTGGTCTGATAATTATGCAGATAAGAACTGAACATGAAACCGTTTTTGAATAGCTCAATTATTGCATCATGCAGACCAGCCAAAGTCTGCACTAAGGTCTAAGCAGCATCATGCACATGCATTGATAGCTGTGGGCAGCACTGTACATGTGCAGTTTAGCCTATGACTTTATGGAATATCTGTAATTCCACACAATGTAACCTGAAAATGGAGTCACTGCACTGCTTAGCTTACTAGCAGCATATACAAACTGGGCTGTCATTTTATCTCACCTCAATATGCTATCTTCAGAGATTTTCCTTCTCTGATGTCAAGACTCACATCAATACCCTGTAGCTGAACAGATTTGCAGATGACAACAAACTTAGAGCAGTCCTTAACTGCCCATCTGACTTCCTGAGTCTTCAGGAGGGACTAATACATCAATAGATGATGCTTGGAGCATGGCTTAAAACTAAATGTAAATACAAAACTGCATCCTTTAGCAAAGGCCTATACCAGGCCTATTACCATTCCAGGGGATTGTGTAAGTCCAATTATTACTGATACGTTGGTTAACAAGGCTCTATCTAAAGCTAAAAATACTGCCTCCATGGGACCAGATGGTGTCCCGGGCTGTATCATACGTGAGCTCCAAAAGGAATTAACCCCGCATCTAAATACCCTGTTCAGTCTCAGCCCTTCACAAACCCAAACTGGGTGGGGTCCAGTGTTTGAAGGTTGCCAATGTCTTTGTTTATAAGTTCCATGATAATACGCTCCATGGCCTTGAAGATAAGGCTTGTCAGACTGATGGGACGGTAGTTTCCGGGATCCAAGGTGGATCCCCCCTTGTGGATTGGGATAACTGTAGCTCTGCGCCACTCAGTGGGCACGAAACCTGAGGTGAGGCTATGATTAAACATGACACTTAGGTGAAGTGCCAGTTCATATTGTAGTTCATGTAGTACACAGCCCGGGATGTCATCTGGTCCCATGGATGCTGTATTCTTGGCTTTAGAGAGTCCGTTTTGTACCTGTGTGGCCGTTATTACTGGAATTTGGCAATCTTCCGGTATTGAGATGGGCCATTTAGGGGGTGAGAGGGGGTGAAGTTGGCACTGAATCGATCTGCCAGGATATTGGCAATATCCTTCGGATCAGTATATTTAATGCCATTCTGTTTTAGCTCAGAGCAGATCTGAGCATTGCCATTTAGATTCTTGACATAGTTATAGAATGCTTTGTGGTTGTCTTTGGAATCTTTGGCAATTTTATTTTCGTAACTAGCTTTGGAGGATTTTATGAGGCATCTCAGTTTCTTACTGAGGCTAGTAAGGGAGTTTTTTGCATCCTGGGATTTTCCTCTTTTCTGCAAAAGTTTCTTCCTTTTGTTGTAAAGTTTGTTTATGGCAGGGGACCACCAGATTGGCTTCCTTTTTTTGGATGAGAGCATTTTGGTTCTATTTGGGATGGCACGATTCATGCATGAGTGGATGTGCTCATACAGTCCCTCATCAGGTCCATAATAAAGTACAACAGCTCCTTTAGTATGGACTTGTCTATTTTGTATGATGCAGCTTGAGAGTCCACAGTATTTCTTCACTAAGATAATCATGGGTATATCTTCCATGAACTGCCCTGGCCACCTTAAAATGCTCTTTCTCTTTATTGTTTCCTATAAACTCTTGTATCATTTCTTTTTCACATTATCTCACATGCTGAATAATGACATCTGAGGGAGATGGCAGAATTGCTTTCTGTGGTGGAATATGGAGGAATCCAGCATATCCCTCCACCTGTAACATTAATATTATAGGTGAAGACTCCTATGAAGACCCTCAATACAAATCAGGGGTTTGGAACACCTCAGGCCAGGCATTAATAAGTGCCACAGGAATCCTACCCCACATGACAGTACAGTGTTGTCATCACTTTAATGACATGATTCTAACCTCCTGGGTCAATGGGAGGCTGAGATTAGAGTGCACCAACCAAATATGTACTGCAAGTAATCCCTGGCTTAGCTCAAAATGCAAACTAACATTGTGAGCCACAAACATATTTAACAGACTGTCATTTTGTCACCTCAGTCCCTTAAGCTATTGCAGATAATTTACAGCTGCACAGGAGAAGGCTAGAGTGCCTTAGATAGTGCCATGGTGAGTATATCTCTTATGTGCAGCAGAGATGTCTATACTAACAATTTAGTCAGGTAATATAGCTTAAATACATAAAGGAATGTGTTTACTACAGGGTTGCCCTCTTAGAAAGTATCCAAAGGTTGACTTTATTTATGGGAATGGAAGACTTTTCAGAACAAGCCATACCTACAGGCAGTGAAAAGGACTGGACTTCATTTTTTTGTCTGCATAAAAGCTCAGTGTTGCAAAATGTCAGCTGTTTATGATCTGTTATATAACATTAACGTTTTCCAGGTACAAATGGAATAGTTTGATACAACTGCAAAAGGAATATTTTTTTATCCTAATATCTAAGGTAATTTACTATTTTTCTTGCATTTCCACATAAAATAATTGCCCACATAGGGAATGTACCATGTAAAGATGGACAGGTTTGTAACTCTTGTTTTATAATGTATTGGCACTTAAGTCATAAGTTCAATATTCAGTGATAACATTATGGGTGGTTGATGCTATATATATAAGTCTGTGGGTTCATAGGTTCATAGAAGGTTATTAGGTTAATGGCTCTAGTGCTGTTACAAGCCTAACCATATTTATCCCGAGTTACCCCAATTGCTGGTTTTTAGGTGAGTAAAGTTCACAGAGGTAAGGGTCTATAGTAGTTAATACTGACTTCCTCTGTCCAAGAGGGATATGGGCACTACCCCAGAAGTGAATTTGCAGTTACCAATCCATTGATCTAGGTTGCGATTTAAGTGGGTCATGGAAGGGCTCTGTTCCATGAGAATTGGAAGCTTGTTCCAGAGAAGTGGCAGTCTTTGGGAGATGTATCTATCTCTTCAGCATGACCTGTTCACGTCAGAGGCTCAGTTAAGATCCCTGGAGCTAGTGATCCTCATACAGTTTGATTTATGAATGTGTAGCATTTCTATCAGGGAACGTTCAGAGACTGCCCTGTAAGTCAGGTACAGGTCAACCCTTAGCAACCTGTAGGAGACAGAATACATTGACAGGGCTTTCAATCTTTCCATGTAAGACTTGTTTTGCATGCCCTGTGACTTCTTGATGAGAAACCTCTGTGGTCTCTCTAATTGTTGCAGGTGTCTGGTGAGGTATATGCAAAAGGTAGCATTGTACTCAATTACTGGTCTGATGAAGGCTGAGTATAATGGAATTATAGCATCCTAAGATCTAGATGTGATGCCTTTATTTATAAGATGTGTCACATAGAAGGATTTCCTTACTACTGTGGATACATGTTGGTCAAAGTACAGATTATTATAAACCTGAGTACCCAGATCATGCACCACTGGCTCTACACTTAGGGAGTGCTGTCTATAATGCACTTAGCAGGGATGTCAGCTTTCCCAAAGGGAATAATAATACATTTTTTTGTATTTAGCTTTAATCCATGGCTTTGGCATCAATAATTTGTGTGTGTTAATCCTGTCTGCAGTATATTAACATCCCTGGGAGACTCAAGGATTGTTCCCAATTTACAATCATCAGCAAACTTGGTCATCCACAGGCCATCAAAGTTTTCCTGAAATTCTGAGAAATAAATTATGAACAGTTGGTCCCAGCACAGAACCCTGTGGTATGCTCCTAGTGACTGGTATTTTGCTACAGGTGAAGTCACCTACTTTGACAGTATGTGTCCTGTTGGTGAACCAGTTGGCTACCCATCTGGTAATGTAGGGGTTAATTCCCATTTGGGAGAGTTTCTCTATAATACCAGAGTAGAGGATTGTGTCAAATGCATTGGCTAGGTCAAGATATGTGGTATGCCCTGTCTTTCCCTCGTCCAGGGCCTTGGTGACTTTCTTGAAGAAGTTGTCCATGTTTAACAGGCATGATTAACCTTTAACAAATCCAAATTGGGTTGGGTCCAGACTTTGGAGATTACCTATCTCCTTGTTAATAAGGTCCATAATGATTTTTTCCATGGCCTTGCAGATGAAGCTAGTCAAGCTTATGGGCCTATAATTCCTAGGGTCAGTTTATGGCCCCCCTTTGTGCAGAGAGATTACTGTTGCTGTCCTCCATTCCACCAGAACATAGCTAGTGCGCATACTGTGATTAAACATGGATGCAAGTAGGTCTGCCAGGCCATATTTTAAGGAGGCACTTTAGCCTCCTCTTACATTATAGACAACACCACCCTATGTTTTAAGTTATTTAAAAGGCCATCTGGGATGTCTGGCCCCATTGAAACCATGTTTTTGGTCTTTGACAGTGCTGAGATGACCTGCTATCTTGAGATAATATGCTGGTTAAAAAATGCCTTTTGATTATCCTTAACTATGGAGGTTATTTTTGCTTCATAAGTAGCTTTGGAGGACTTGACAAGATCTCTAATGTGTTTGATTAAACTAGAGAGGGATTTCTTCTTCCACTGAGCCAGTTCCCTCTTGTTCTTGGACATTAGTTTCTTTCTGTTGTTGTGTCACCTGTTTAGGGATCCATCAGGGTGGCTTGTTTTCTCAGCAAGACCTAGTTTTAATCTGTTCAGGTACAGCTGATTCTATACAACTGCTTAAGTGATTATACATGGCATTAGTGTACACCTCTGCATAGGAGTCTGTGTTATATGCATTCAAATGGGCTTTGAAACTTCTTATACCATCACTTAGTAGGAAATAATTTGTCTTTGAAAATTCCTTATGTGTTTTTGAGCTCATTGGGTGTCTGGTCTTATAATTACATTGAATGAGACTAATTTACGGTCTGATCTTACCAGGGAGGGCATCACATGGGGGTGCAATGCTTTCCCATGTTAGTGAGCACTATGTCCAGGACATCTGAGCCTCTTGTGGTTGTGCTGACTAGCTGTAACAGAGCATTTGCATTGACAAAGTCCAAGAACCTCTGATCTAACATGCTTGTGGCCATGTATGTTTCCCAGTGATGCTAGGATAATTAAAATCACCCATGAATGAGGTGTTGGGCTATATGACAAGTGATTCCAGTAAGTTCAGGTATGTGGTAATCTTTTTCTGTTTCATGGTGGGAGAGCTATAGTTAGCTATGATGTGGTAGAGGGCTCTGCCTATAGTCAATTGGACAAGCAGTATCTCAAAAGAGTCATACTGTATGATCAATCTCAATGTGTACTTATCCTTAATGAAGATGGATACATCTCGTCCTTTGGTTCATTCACTCTCAGTTTGTGGTCTGTAGTGTATAGAAGGCATTGTAGCCCTGCATGGCCAGGGTAGTTTTTGTGCCTTTGAACTATGTCTCAGTGACTGCACAGGTGTCAGCATATTCCAAACTAAGGAGTGCTTCCAGGGAGTGCAGTTTCTTATTTAGACTCCTGGCATTTAGTAGCAGTACCCAGAGTTTATCTACAGAGCATTTTGTTATGTTGGGAGGTTGGTTATTTTGTTGCTGCCTAAAAAGAGGCACAATAGGGGTGGCTAATGCCTTTGCCAGTATCAGAAAGCCTAGGGGAGCCAGGTGCAGACTATCTCTGGCAAAGCAGTGTGGCCTGCTGACTATGTCTTCCCAGGCTGACAGATATTGGATCCCCTTGGACTGACACCAGAAGCTAAGCCAATTGTTAAAGTCAACCATTTTTTGTTTGTATTGTGGCATCATACTTGGAGGAAGTAGAATGCTGCTTAAGGCTAGGCTTATACCTGCCTGTGACACATAATCTGAGAGCTCAGTCATGTCTATCTTTATATAGTCCATTGAGGTATGTCTCATGTCATTCACCCTCGCATGGACTATGGCGGAGTCATACCGGTACTTGTGGCTGAGTTACATGAGTGTGTGAGTGACTTGATGGATCCTGGCACCTGACAGGAAGCTAACCATAAACCACTCCTTATCCAGCCTGGTGAGGGGAGCATCTGCATATCTCACAATGAGCTTATTTGCTGAGACACAGGTGTGCGTGTGTTGTTATGAGTTGTGGCTGTTTTTTGCATTGCTATGTGCATGCATCTGTGTAGTTATATAGTGACTAAACATATATACACATATGTGACTAAACCTGTTAAGTTGTTCCTTTCACAGTGTTTCTTATGCTGTCTGTAGGTGTGATTCCCTCTTTGACAGACTACTTTGACATTATTATTGGCTGGTCTTCATGTTTGTTGTACATTACAGTATGACAGATACAGCATTTGATGGGAAATTGTATGAGCTGGCTTGCCCATTAATTGGTACAAATCTCATACAACTACTTTCTCTCTATGCCTGGTCTGATGACATTGCTGCATATTTAACTGCACTCTTCAGACAGCTTGTCCAAGTGGCACCTCACATTGAGCCTTTGACTTATAAATTTTGTGTACTGATGGCTATAGATTGAATTTCCCACCCTTGCATTTGTACTGTACCATCTCATGCAGTTTCAAGAATTGTATACATCATTACTGTGTATTTGACTGAAAAGTTTATTTACATTGCACATGTAGTCATATATGGTAAGCTATTACCTACGAGGTTGCATGTAGTAATGGCTGTATGTTCAGTTACCCCTTGGGTGTTTGTTGTGCCACCAGTGGTACTTTGGGGTTGATGTTTCTTGTTCTTTCTCCCATATTACCTGTAATGTTGTGAGTCAAAGGTCAGTATGAGCTCCCTTTCCTTTTTACTTCTCATTTGTATACACTTGTGATATGCAAACCAGTATTTCTGACTGTTGCCTTCACTTTTTGCAGAAGTAGCCACACATGTCCAAAACACTCCTTCTGGACTGCCTCATTGAGGGTGGGCACTACTATGGAGTAAGCCTGTACGTCTATTTCCCTGCAGCTGCAATTTAGTACTAAGTGTTCTGTCCACAGTCCATGCTGCAGCCATGAATGGGATATATAATAAGCTGATGTCCTTGTGCTGTTTCCCCAAGTATCAATTCTTAACAAGCTTTCAGCCTCATTATGTGAGCAAGGAAAATGTGGTGAGTTAGCTGTGACCACCCCAGCTAGGAAAACAATGGTGAGTTAGCTGTGACCACCCCAGCTGTCTTTTTGAATCCCTATGGTAAATTGAGAGGCTTTACCAACTCTGCTGGACAGAAGAGAGGGTCAAATCACAAGCAATGTAGGTGATTAATGAAAGTTGTACTATAGATCTACTAAAAAGAAAGGAGAGAGAGAGAGAGAGAGAGAGAGAGAGAGAGAGAAGAGAAGAGATTAGAAATAAAGAAAGCAACAGAGATAGAAGAATAGAAATGTGGTCACTGTGGACTGCAGCATTTCCTTTAAAAAAATCTTTGGCTGGTGGGAAGACCTATAAAAGAGTGTCATGACAGCAAACAGCTCTGGGAAACAAAAAAATCAAAACAAAGTGAATGCAGTGAATGAGAATATAGTGGACAAGTTTCATTTATATTCACTATCACAGACAGGTAAGAAAGAGAGAAACTGGATTATTGTTTCAAGTGAATGATAAACATTTTTCTAACTAAATTGGAAGACCAGTGGTCATGATTTCTTTATTGTGTTTAAAACCAGAAAGCCAAACTAAAGCTACATGATTCTCAAGAGTGCTGGTATTCCATTTAAAGGAAACATGTGGAGAGATTAATCTGTAAGAATACTATTTACACAACCTCATTTATTTGAGTGCTGAAAGAAGTGCAAGGATTTCTCGGACTGTTTGTGAGACAGAGTCCAATGAAAAGTCCTATTTAATAAAAGTCAAGCTAATTCTGAATATGACAATTTGATGAAACAATGCAGCAACTTCTATAAATGGCATGGTTGTTTGCCAGGCAAGCATATTGTCGGGATTGATAAATCCAAACTGCACATCATTCATCCATGCACAGAAAGTTCCAATTGCTCTTCAGGAACCACCAAAGTAGAGCTTGACAGGGTAGAAGTCCTGGGAGTAATTAAAAAATTAACGAACCAATAAACCAGTTAATTCTCTATTGATTTGTAGACAAGAAAAATGAAAAAGAAGCTGTGAATGTGTTTGAATACTAAGGAGAAATGTAATGCAATTGAAAGAGTATATTTCTAACCCCAATGTATGAAGAAATAATGTCAAAATATTCTGATGCCAAATATCTTAGTGAATTTGATGCATTCTCATGATTTTGACAGCCATAGTTGTATTTGGATCATGCATGCTCAAGGCGTTGCAATGAAAAGTATGTTAGGTATCATATTTTTTCTGAAAATTCCATTTAGAGCTGCCTTTGCCACAGAAGTGTAACACAAACTCACTCACGTTATTTACAAACAGGCTTCCTTCAGGTGCCCAATATCTGGATGCTTATTTCTTTATTGATTCAACATAACTGCATGGTACAGTGTTTGCTTGTATAAAAAGGCCTTAAACAAAATGATGCTTCAAACTGAGGGGAAGAAAACTGTTATACTTGAGATGTGACATGTTTCAGAAAATAGCATGAGAAGAAATAAATTCTGTTATTCCCAGGGAAAAGGCATAGCATAGGAGAAGCAATGATCTTCTTAAGAAAGAAGGCAGACCATTCTTACACATAACTCTATTTCCAAGTCTTCTAAACATCTGACATATAAGTAATTCAATCCAGTTTCTTAAATGTGCAGCTAGCGACAGTATATTGAATTTCTAAGACCTTGTTGTGCTTTATCGGAGATTTTCTCCCTGAGCCTCCACTGAAAATGGATTTTACCCAGTCAGAATTTTCCTGGTCAACAAAGACAAATAAATAAATAAATAAATAAATAAATAGATAAATATATTATAGAAGTGTATAAAATGTACAATGCAACAGGGAACTTTGGAATGTGTGCCATTGGTGAACAGTCACTCATAGAGTGCCACATCTAGCTCCCCTCATCTAAATGGGGTGAAGTGCTCTGTTTTGCAAATAGTAGTTGATTGAAAAAGTTATCTTTAATAAAACAGTTGTAAGTCATTTGAGGTGTGTTTATAACATTGTCTCAGTTCAACCTTTACTTGAATGGATTGAAATTGTAATGGCCGTGGCTTACACTGCAAGTCAGGGTGTTGAAGAAACAACTGAAGAAAAATGCATAACCTTTATTTTATTTTAAGAAACAAGTAAGATGATGATGCTATCAAGTACAGTAAAAAATCATCACTGATAATAAACAGAAGTTCTCTAGAGCTTTGCAAGGGGGTTACATCAGTGTCTTGATTTCCTCTAGCACATGAATTAGACAAATTAGGACTAGCACCAAAAGTAATGTATCAGTATCTCTAGTTTTCAAATAACACTGTTTCACACCAGGTAACAGTGGCTTTAATTGAATTTAATAAAGAAGAAATGAACAGAGTGAGAAATGAATAACTGTGAACATCACCTGGCTATTCCTTATTGCCTTAAACTAGAAAAATATGTGTGGATCACTTGGGTTTTCGATCCTGAGTGATGCCTGCCCGGAGGGAAGGAATAACCAATTTTACAAAGCCTTTCTCTCTTGATCCTAAATGGTGAACAGATTTCCACATGTAGTCGGTGGTGGAGCTAGCTCTAAAAAGAGCTGTAGGGCTAAAACAGCTCTTTCTAGAGCTAGCTCCACCACCGACTACACATGGAAATCTGTTCACCATTTAGGATCAAGAGTGAAAGGCTTTGCATTATTGCCTTAAACTATAAGGTAAAAAGGTCTGGAAACCAACTCAGTAAGTAAAGACCTTTAATGAGCAGATTCAGGAACATGCACCTTTGTGTGCATAATATATAAATGTAAATAGCTTGCACTGCATAAATTCAATGCAAATAAATAGCACTGAAAACATAAAGTGAGTTTCCATAACTTTTGTTAACATTTCATTGGTGAGGAATGCTGGCAATGTTTGGTCCAATTATATTAAACTATAATATATTTTAAGCATTGCAACACTGCCTGCAAGTACAGACCCATTGTGAGTTGGCTGGAGGCAGACCTAGGCATACTCAGTATGCCCTTGCATTGGCTAAGAGACAATGCATTTCACATTCACTGACCACCTAGGTGCCTAATACTTACACACATACAGTAAAATTGATGCCTGGCAACTCACACAACCTTTACCTCCCCATGTATTGGATATGTACTGCTTGCCTCAGAGTCAGCCCCGAACTAAAATTGTGACAACTGCTGCATTTGCAAAGTCCTGAACCTAGAGTGTATTCTTTAATGATATTACGGCATATCCTTGGATTTCTTAACTTGGTACAGTAATCAAGTAAATAGTGGTGGATTTGTACAAAAAGTACTGTAACAAGTGACAGCAGAGACTTATTTTAGTAATATGTGTCCATTAGTAAGTAGTAGGTCTCAGGTATCAAAGATTCACACAGTCATACCTCTCAAAAGTACTAATGATCACTGCATGCCCTCAGTTTAGCACCATACCTTTGTACAGGTAAATTATTAAAGAGATAAATTAGAAAGCAATGATACACATTGCAGTTTCAGACTTCACGACCCTCCCCAAGATCAAACAACAGGCAGGATGCAGAGCAAGGAGAGTAAGAAGAGCATCATACCTTGTTTGTGCCAAAGTAGTAACTCACCTTTCTTCCCCCAAAATGAATAGGCTATGCCTGTCTGTGCCATAACAGTAACTGAGCTTTGCCCCCCCCCCAAAAAAAGCAGTGCACCCTTGCTCATGTCATAACAGTAACTCACCTATGCTCCTCCCAAAAGAACAGTATATGCTCATTTGTGCCATCCAACCTGGCCTTCAGTTGCTGGCAACTGCATATCATATTAGTCCCAGTAAATATCCTCACACATTTTAAGGCCAATGATATGGAACGGCGTACACACTGCATGTCTCACACTAATGGTCAGATAAGTGAAAAATTACCAAGAAACACAGAAATGTTAGAAAAGCTGCATATCTGCAGCATAGTCATAACAGGTTATGTGATCACTAAGTGCACTACATCCAAATATAATAAAGATAATTAAATGTACAAATAACAGATGATGGTTTTATTGTGGTGTACATTCTGTTGCAGTTGGTTGTATAAAGAATGACTTCAGTCTTTTGCAGCAAAAACATTCGCGGAGGCTCCCAATAATAATCTGCCCAAGCAACAGAGACCTCCAAAGCAGAAATACAAGCAACTTCCATGCCCCCCAACACAACCCAAATGACACATAGCCCACAGACTCAGTGTTCCACTCAACCACAACCAGTAAGGCAAAACAACATATCCAACACACTAGTCATAGGTGACTCTATAGTCAGGCACACTGATGTCCCACTCACCAGGCTAAACAAGGAGAAGGTTACTGTCAGCTGCCTGTCAGGTGCCAGGATCCGCCACATAACCTACGCACTCAGGTCACTCCACAACAAGTACAAATATGACTCTGTCATTGTCCATGTTGGTGTGATCGACCTGAGAAGTACCTCCCTGGACTACATTTATTTATTTATTTATTTTACATTTGTTGACCAGGCTAGTCTAACTGGATACATATCCATTTTCAGTAGAGGCCCGGGGAGAAAAGCTCCACAAAACTTATAAGATATATGAAGAAATATATTAAGAAACATACGAGAATACATACATAGATACAAATACATACATGCATACAAGCATATAAAATAATAAAAAAAAACAGATTAAATACGAAATGCAAATAAAGAAAACTGACATTAGCAGAATGTTACATGTTAATGTTGGTCCACAGTTATTACTTCTGCTATAACCTGGGGGGCTAATAGTAGTCATGACTAGCATGATAAGTCAATTAGTAATAAAGGTTAGTATTTAGTAAAAATGTAAGATAGTATTCGATACTGTGAGGTCAGAGAGTTAATCAGGATTGGTACAAGAACATAACCAGTGGTTAGTGAAGAAAAGTCTTAGATTAGTTTTAAATAGTTGAAGAGAGGTCTGAGCAGTTAGGTCATGTGGTAAAAGATTCCATATTTTACCCACAGAGTTAGAAAATAAAGAGTCACCAGCTGAGTTTTTTGATAGGGTAGTGAGGATCAATAATTTGTTTGAAGAGCGTAGATTCTTCAGGCTCTTATATGGCATTATGAGGGTGGAAAGAATTGGGGTGCTATTGGGTTGATGTAGGGCTTTGTGAGCTATAGTGAGTTGGTTAAATTGTAGTTGGTGGGGCAGTTCAAGCCAACCTAGTTGTTTAAGGTTCTGACAGTGATGAGCTATATAGGGAGAGTTTGTCGCAAATCTGGCTATGTTGTTATATGATTTAGAGAGTTTGTTGAGGTTATTTTTGGAAAGATTGGTAAATATGGGGGAGGCGTATAATAGGGAAGAGATTAAGTGAGTTCTGCTTATTGTGGTTCTGGCTTCTAGAGTAAGGAAAGGTTTGATTCTGTATAGGGATCCGAGTTTTCTGTTAATAGTCTTAATAGTATTATTTATGTGTGTGTCAAAATTTAGTTGGTTATCAATAGTAGTACCTAGGAGTTTAGTGGTGGGGTCTGGGGAAATGATGGTACCATTGCTGGATATGAGTGTGAAATGCAGAGGAGTGGAGAAGTGGGAGGGTGTGAAGAGCAGAAGTTTGTTTTTTGGGGGGTTGAGGAGAAGACAGTGGTTAGAGAACCATTCTTCTATTGTGCTAAAAGCTTTTTGTCTAAGAGTATAAAGTTTGTTTTCGGATGTACCTGAACAGATGATAGTGGAGTCATCTGCATATTGAATGCAGGTAGAGAGTGGGGTAGAAAGATGAAAGTTGTATTTGAAAATGGAAAACAGCAGAGGACCTAATATGGAGCCTTGGGGGACACCTAGAGAGGTAGGAAGGAGGTCAGAAAGATGGTTTTGCCAGAGAACTGCCTGTTGTCTGTCTTCAAGGTAGGATGTAAACCAGTTCATGGCATGAGTGTCAAGTGAGAGGGACTTCAGTAGGTGGAGGAGAAGTTGGTGATTAACCATGTCGAAGGCTTTTGATAGGTCGACAAAGAAAGCAGAGGAAAGGTGACTTTTATTGCGATTATTGTTGATACAGTTAGTAAAGGATAACAAGGCTGTGGTGGTACTATGAAATGGTCGGAAGCCGTGCTGACAGTTTGCTAGGAGATTGTGGTGGAGTAGATGGTTTAGTAGTTGTCTGTGGATACATTTCTCCATTATTTTAGCAAGAGGTGAGAGTAGGGCTATGGGGCGAAAGTTGGAGAACTCAATGGAGTTGCCACCTTTATGGAGAGGAATAATGTATGAGATTTTCTAGATAGATGGTATTGTGCCTTCTTTTATGGTTCTATTGATTAATAAGGAGATGGAATAGGCAATAGCTTTGGCTCCTATCTGGAGGAATTCTGCAGGTAGTATCTCAGCTGAGGGGGTAGAGGGTTTTAATTTTTGGAGTAGGGGACAGATATAGGAGGTAGGTATAGGTTCAAGGTGGAATAATGGGGGAAGTGTGGAGTTGGAATCGGAGAGTTTAGAGGTATCAGGGGTTAGATGATTATCTAGATTTAGTATAGAGGTGGTAAAGAAAGAGTTAAAGTAATTTGCTGTTTGTGTAGGGTTATCAGGGTTGGAGCCTAACGGATTAGGTGTGGGTGATTTGCCTGTTGATAGCAGTTTGTTAATTGAAGCCCAAAATGTTTGTGGTTGTTTAAGGGATGATTGCTGTAATTGGATGAAGAAGTTCTTTTTATCTTGTAGAATTGCTTTTTTTGTTATGTTTCTTAGTTGCCTAAAGGTTTGGTGTTCGGAACTATTCTTTGTGTAATGCCATTTTGCCCATGATTTGTTTCTGTTATGGATTAGCTTCCTAGTATGATTTGAGAGCCATGGAGCTAGTTTAGTTTTGATTCGTATAGAGCGGGTTGGGGCATGATCGTTGAGGATTGTTAGGAAAGTGTTATTGAAGTAGTTAACTGCTTCGTTTATAGGGAGAAATTTAAGAGGCGACCAGTTACAGTGCTTAAGATCGTTTTGAAATAGGTTGGGGTCAAAATGTTTTTTGGATCTGGTCGTTCTAATGGTTGTTGGGATAGTACGATTTATTTTATGTCTGATAATATATATTAGAGAGTGGTCACTGAGGTTGTCTGGCAGGGTTCCTGTTGTATATTTTTGATGTGGGCTATTTGTAAGTATCCAATGCAGGATGCTTTTTTTATTATTATGATTATTTGTTCTGGTAGGGGAGTTGATAGCTTGTGAGTAACCATACAGGTTGATAAGGGTGGGTGAATTGGACTGAGTACAAGAGTTCCAGTCTATGTTAAAGTCACCTAGGATTATGGTTTCCTGCGGTAGGTGTGTAGAAAGCCTGTTTAATATGTCCTCTAGTACACTTTGATTGTTACCTGGGGGAATATAGGAGCAGATGATGTTTATGGATTTGCTGGAGTTGAGCTGTAGTTTTGATATAATTACTTCTGCATTATTGTTTGTGGGAATGTTGGTTTCTATGATACTAATTTGTAGTCCTGATTTGTAGAGAATTGCTACCCCGCCACCTTTTTTGTTTGTGCGGTCGTTTCGAAGGATGCTATAACCTGGGGGGATGATTTCATTATCTTTTATTGTGGGTTTAAGCCAGGTTTCTGATAAGCAGAGGATATCAAACTGATGAATATCTAGAAGGGCATGAACCTGAGGTATTTTGTTGCAGATACTACATATATTTAGATGGGCTATAGAGAGAGATTTGGAGGGTTTGTTAGCAGGGGAGGGTGTTGAGTAATATTGTTTGTAGCTTGTGGTGAGTAGGGAGGGGTATGGACCTGGATTAGGGTGAATGTCTCCATCTATTAAGGAGTGGGGTGATATGAAGTTCTTGAATTGTATAAGTTTCCAATAGTAGTTGAGTGATTTTCTAATATTTAGAATGGAGTATTTGATGTGCGTTGCTCGATGGTTTTTAGGAAGAAGGTAACTAGGTGTATAAGTGATATTAAAAAAACATGTAGGGGAGTTATGTATGAACATACATGAAAAGAGACATGGAAGAGCTCTCCGATCTTGTAGCCCAGGCAGGTATGACCTTAGCCCTGAGTAGCATTCTGCCATCATCCAGAATGATGCCACAGTGCAAGGACAAAATGATTGATTTCAACAATTGGCTAAGCTTCTGGTGTCATTCTAACGGGATCTAGCATCTGTCTGCTTGGGATGACATGGTCAACAAACCACGATGCTTTGTCACAAATGGCCTGCAAGTGTCACCCCTGGGATTCCAGATACTGGCTAAGGCTCTTGCCACCCCTATAATGCCTTTTTTAGGCAAGGTTCAAATGACAAATTCACCACCATAACAGGAACAGGCAAGCAAAAACTGAGGGTAATGCTACTCAATGCTACAAGTCTAAATCTCAAAATGCACTCACTGGAGGCACTCCTTAAAATGGAGAACATCGATATCTCTGCAGTGACTGAGACCTGGTTCAAGGCTCCAGAGAGCACTCATGCACTACCAAGCTATAACGCATACCACACTTTTCGGCCATGTAACCTGGACTGGAACACTAAAGGTGGTGGTGTGTCCATATTCATTAAGGATATCCACACCTCCAGGCTAGTTGCTCAGCATAATGCATCCAAGGTTATCCAAGTACAACTAACTCTGGGCAAAACTGCACTCCAAATTGCAGCTTGCTACAGATCCCCCACCATGCCCCAGGATTCCGACTCCTCTTTTCTTGATGTACTTGAAAATATTAGGGTTCAACCAAACACCCTAATAATGGGCGATATCAATTACCCCACCAATAACTGGGAAAACTATTCGGATACTAACTCCTTCACACAATGCTTTCTGGAATTCATAAACTCTAATGCCCTGGATCAACTTATCCACACCCCCTCCAGGGGCAACAATATCCTACACCTAGTCATTACCAACATGAGTGACCAGTGTTCCATACCTGAAGTCAACTCCTCATTGGTCCGTCCAACCATAAGCTAATCACCCTTGATATCTATATCCTGCCCCCACCCCTATTAAGGAAACCATGGTAAAATATTTCTCCAAAGTCAACTTCATGCTTCTTAAGACAGAAGTCATGAACTTCATGACACCCATGCAGATGGATAATACAGTTATGACTGCTGAATCCTTCACAAATGCACTCAGTAAGCACTTACACAAGTGTATGGATCATGCTATCCCAAACAGAACCAAGAAGCTAGCCTCCAAAAAAAGGGAGCCAATCTGGTGGTCCCCTGCCATAAACAAACTGTACAACAGAAGGAAGAAATTGTTTCAAAAGAGAGTAAAATCCCATGAGTGGAGGAGCTCCATGGTCAGCCTCAGTAAAAAGCTGAGATTCCTTATAAGATCATCCAAAGCTAGCTACAAAAACAAAATCACCACTGATTCTAAGGACAACCACAAAGCATTCTATAGCTATGTCAAGAATCTCAATTCAACATCCAGATCTGCTCTGAGTTACAGCACAATGGCATGAAAATTACAGAACCAACTGATATTGCCAACATCCTGGCAGATAGGTTCAGTGCTAACTTTACCCTCCCCCCCACCCCCTAAAGGGCCCATATCTATACAGGAAAAATGCATAGTCCCTGTAATCACAACTGCACAGGTAAAAGCTGCACTCTCTAAAGCCAAAAATACTGCATCCATGGGACCGGACAACATCCCAGGCTGCATTTTACACGAACTTCAGAATGAACTGGCTCCCCACCTAAGCACCATGTTCAATCATAGCCTCACATCAGACTTTGTGTCCACTGAATGGTGTACAGCAACAGTTATTCCATTCCACAAAGGGGGAGCCACCACTGATCCCAGGAACTATCGCACTATTAGCCTGATGAGCCTGGTCTGCAAGGCCATGGAACGTATCATCATGGAACTCATAAACAAAGACATTGGTAACCTCCAAACTCTGGATCCCACCCAGTTCTGGTTTGTGAAAGGCAGATCATGCCTCCTGAACCTGATCGACTTCTTTGAGGCAGTCACCAAAGCCGTAGATGAGGGTAAGTTAGTTCACGCAGCCTATCTTGACCTTTCCAAGGCTTTCAACACCATCCCCCATTCTGGAATTATAGATAAACTCATTAAACTAGGTATAAATCCCTAGGTCACAAGATGGGTTGCCAACTGGCTCACTGACAGAACCCACACTGTAAAAGTTGCATACTCCAAATCTGACCTCAAACCAGTGACAAGTGGAGTACCACAGCATTCAGTCCTGGGACATCTTTTGTTTGGTATCTACTTCTCCGAAGTACAGGCTAACACAGAAGGCCTCTGGCTAATAAAGTTCGCAGATGACTGCAAACTAGGAGCTATAGTCGAGTCCCCAAATGATGTGGAAATCCTACAGAAGGGCCTTGCTGAGACAGATGCCTGGTGTCAGAGCCATGGCCTCAAGCTCAATGCCAAAAAGTGCATTGTCATCCCCTTTGGTAAAAACTCTGTACCCATGAACTACTACATAGACAGCAGTCTGCTTAACACTGAATGTGTGATAAGAGACCTTGGGACTGAGGTGGACAGTAACTGTCCTTTGATAGTCACATCACCACAGTAGTCAGGAAGTCATTCTACGTGGCACATCTCATCAAAAAAGGGTTCTCATCCAGGAAAAAAAGAGGTCATTGTTCCCCTCTACTTGACACTCATTAGACTCATTATAGAGTACAACACCCCTTTTGGAATGTACCTCACAAGACATGTGTAGCAGCTGGAAAGGCCACAGACATACCTCACAAAGAGGATTACTGGCCTCAAACAGATGCCCTACACTGACCATCTAGAAAAAATCCAGCTTTACTCTGTAGCATATCACCTACTCTGAGGTGATCTCTGCCTAACATATAAAGCTATGTCAAATCCAGAGCTGTTGGACATGCTACATCTGAAGAAATTCCAATCCCTCAGAGCTACATGCTCTAGGGACCTAAATCTTGTCACCACAATAAACAGGACATGCTGGAGGGATAGATTCCTGTCTCAAAGACTTCCCATACTCTGGAACAGACTACCCATCAATGTCAAGCAAAGTTCTTCATTAGCACTCTTCAAGAAAAACTTGATGAGTGGATGGGAAATAGGAAATACACCCCGGGGATCACTTCTGTGTCTCTGCTCGACAGTGGCACAGGAAGATAACTTTCTTGGGTGGCGTAAGCCAGGGAACCTTGTTGGCAAGGCTTACATAGGCACTTGGGCTGATAGCCTAGTACCTACCTAAGAAACTATGAACCTATGTAGAAATACCTAATGTGTAGTATAATTTTCTACTGAGTATGTCATACATTGCTTTTCCTCATTTAATGTATGTCTCCCTTTTTTTTCTTATTTTTCTTGTTTTTACTACTTTTTGAACAATGCACCACATAGCACAAATAGTGGGACCAGAGAACAAATACATTTCAGCCAGGTTTGGCTGTGCTTATTTGGTTGGTGGGAAGCACTGCATTGCAGAAACAGGAAAAACTGGACCACCTAGGAAGCAGAGAGCCAAACATTGAAACCAGAGACGTTCAATTACTGCTCTTGACCATCGCAAAAAACAGGCCTGGAGTACAGATGGTATGGGGTTCTAGTACAGAATATGCAACCTTTATTTTACTGCTCTGTGACATTGCAGTGTACAGCAATGAAGGGCAACCCAAACAACTGTTTACTCAGTATTCTTGTGGCACCGGGTATAAGTGTAGGACTGCCATACACATGGTCCTTGGTTCGAATACACCATATTCCATGCACTATTACTTTTATTGTTTTAGTAATCTACATATTATCACATGTATGTTCAAATGTATGACTGTGGGTATATTGTGTGCTATAGTCCTGTAAATATACTCCTGCTATCTGGATTGGCACAGCCTTCACTTTTGCCAATAACTCATGCACAACTGACTGTACATGCAATAACCCTGAAATTGCATTGTTTGCCACTGTTGTGCTCTTGCTTACCATTACGCAAATGCGGTGCTGATAACCAGCAGGTATATGTTAAATACTCAATATTAACTGTCAGACATTAGCAATGCAGCTCACTCTTGTGAACCATCGCCCAAACCTGCTGCTCACCATGGTATGGAAATGTTTATATTATAGGTTCAAAGGTTCATAGGTGTGTACTAGGCTAATGGCCATGGAGTCTTAACAACCCTAGCCCATAGACGCGACCTGGCATCATGCCATCTGATATTAATTTCCAGTGCCTCTATCAACTAGATCCACTGGAGTGATCCCCGTGGTGAACGTTCTATTTCCCATCCACTCATAAAGATTTCTCTTGAAGAGGGCCAGTGAGGTGCTCTGCTTGACATGTATGGGAAGTCCATTCCAGAGCATGGGCCATCTCTGGGTTATGAACCTGTCCCTCCAGCATGTTCTGTTGATTGTGGTAATGAGGTCAAGGTCTCTGGAGCATCTGGTGCGGAGTGACTGGGATTTCTTTAGCTGTAGCATTTCTAACAGAGCTGGGTCAGATGTGGCTTTGTAATTCAAGCAGAAATCACCCCTAAGTAGGCGATGTGAGACAGAGAATACTTGGAGTTTTTTTAGTCTGTCCATATAGGACAAATGTTTAAAGCCTAGGATCCTCTTTTTGAAGTACTTTTGCGGCCTCTCCAGTTGTTGCAGGTGTTTAGTGAGGTACATGCCAAATTGGGCATTGTAGTCAATGACTGACCTAATGAGGGAAGAGTAGAGGGAGAGAATGACCTTTGTAAGTCAAGCAGAGATCACCTCTTAGAAGACAATATGAGACAGAGAATAGCTGGAGTTTTTTGAGTCTGTCCACATAGGACATGTGTTTAAGGTCTAGGATCCTCTTTGTGAGGTACTTTTGTGGCCTTTCCAAGTGCTGCATGTGTCTAGTGAGATACATGCCAAATGGGGCATTATACTCGATGATTGGCCTAATGAGGGAAGAGTTGAGAGAGATGATGACCTCTTTTTTTCCTGGATGAAAAACTCTTGTTAATGAGATGTGCCTCATAGAAGGACTTTCTGACCACAGTAGCAATGTGGTGGTCAAAGGATAGTTTGCTGTCAACCTGTATCCCCAGATCTCTTATAATGCCTTCAGTGTTCTGTGGGTTCCCATCATTGTGGTAATTAGTGGGAACTGAGTTTTTCCAAAAGAGGGTGATGAGACATTTTTTGGCTTTAAGCTTAAAGCCATGGTTTCGACACCAGTCATTGGTCTCAGTGAGGCCTGCTGTAGAATGTCTATATCACTTGGGGAGTTAATAATTGCTCCCAGCTTGCAGTCATCTGCAAACTTGGTCAGCCAGAGTCTCTCCATGTTGGCCTGGACTTCTGAGAAGTAAATGCCAAAGAGGAAAGGATCCAGGACCGATCCTAGTGGGATGCCACACTTGACTGGTCGGCAGTCTGACTTGGAGTCCGCTACTTTCACACTGTGGGTTCTATCTGTGAGCCAATTTGCAATCCACCTAGTGATATAAGAGCTGATGCCTAGTTTAGTGAGTTTATCAATAATTACTGAGTTGGGAATGGTATCAAAGGCCTTAGCCAGATTGAGGCAAGCTGTATTAACTGCCTTGCCCTCATCCACAGCTCTGGTGACTGACTCAAAGAAGTCAGCCAGGTTAAGCAGGCATGATCTACCTTTCACAAAACCAAATTGCATGGGATCTAGAGTTTGGAAATTCCCAATATCCTTGTTAATTAAGTCCATGATGATGTGCTCCATAGCCTTACATATCGGACTTGTCAGGCTAATGGGACGATAATTCCCAGGATCTGTAGTCACTCCCTCTTTATGGAGTTGATGACTGTAGCAGTGTGCCATTCAGTAGGGAAACAGCCTGAGGTGAGGCTGTGATTGAACAGGGCATACAGATGTGGTGCCAGTTCACTTTATAGTTCATGTAGAACACATCCAGGAATATTGTCGGGTCCCATGGAAGCTATATTCTTGGCCTTGGGCAATGCAGCTTTAATCTGTGCTGCAGTAATGCTGGATGCCTGGCATTTCTCCAGGATTGTGATTGGTTCTTTGGGGAGGGGGGAGAGGGGTAAAGTTGGCACTGAATCTGTCAGCCAGTATGTTAGCAATATCTGTTGGCTCCGTATAGGAGGTACCACTGTGCAGTACACTCAGAGCAAACCTGGGTATTGTCGAGGAAATTCTTGATATAACTATAGAAGGCTTTGTGGTCATTTTTAGTGTCTGCCGCAATTCTGCCTTCATAGTTGGTTTTAAAGGTTTTGATGAGGGATCTCAACTTTTTGTTGAGGCTAGTAAGGGAGTTTTTACAGTCTTGGAACTTCACCTTTCTGCAACAGTGTCTTCCTTCTGTTGTAGAATTTATTAATTGTAAGGGACCACCAAATTGGCTTCCTTTTTTTGGAGGAGAGCATCTTGGTTCTGTTGGTTATGGCTAGTTCCATGCATTTATGTACATGTCCGTACAATGCATTGGTGTATGATTCGGCAGTCATGCATTTATTTTCTATTGACATGGGTGCCGTGAAGTTAGCCACCTCTGTTTTTAGGAGCCAAAAGTTAGCTTTGGAGAAGTTTTTCATGGTGGTTACCTTTGCAGGGGGTGTGGGTGAGATGTGTATTTACATAGTGATTAGTTTGCGGTCGGATATAACCAGGGAGGAATTGACTATTGGAGTAGAGCAACAGTTGCCCATGTTTGTAATAACCAGGTCAAGTATATTGCTTCCTCTAGTGGGGGTAAGAATGAGCTGGTCCAGGGCATTGGAACTGATGAATTTCAGGATGTGTTGGGCCAGTGTATTGGTGCATGAGTAGTTTTCCCAGTTGATGGAGGGGCAGTGAAAGTCACCTAGTATGAGAGTGTTGGGTTGGACCCTAATAGCTTCCAGAGTGCTTGGGAACATGGAGTGAAAGTCTTGGGACATGGTTGGGGACCTATAGCAGGCTGTAACCTGAATCGCCTTCTTACCCAATGTTAGCTGTACCTGAAGTATCTCAGATGCATTATGCTGAGCTACTAGTCTGGAGGTATGGATAACCTTTATGAATGTGAAGACACCACCACCTTTGGAGCTTTGGTCCAAGTTCTGGGAAAACAAGGTGTGGAATGAGTTATAGCCTGGTAGTGCAGGGGTGTTTTCTGCTGCTTTAAACCAGTCTCTGTTACAGCACAAATGTTGATGTTCTCCATTTTGAGGAGAGCTTCTATCAAGTGAGATTTAAACTTCTAGCATTGAGCAGCATGACCCTCAGATTGCATTTATTTATAGCTGTTACAGTGGTAATTTGGTCTTTGGAACATCACCTAAAAAAGGCACAATAGGGGTGGCAAGAGCCTTAGCCAGTATCCGGAAACCCAGGGGTAACAGATGCAGGCCATCTCTGGCAAAGCATTGAGGTCTGTCAATCATGTCAACCCAAGCAGACAGATACTGGATCCCCTTAGAATGATACCAGAAACTTAGCCATTTGATGAAGTCAATCATTTTCTGCTTGTACTGCAGTGTCATTCTGGGAGACAGTAGGATACTGCTCAGTGTTAAGGTCATACCTGCCTGGGCCACATAATCTGAGCGCTCCTCCATGTCTCTTTTCATGTAGTCCAGGGAGGAGTGTCTCTGGTCATTCACATCCACATGGACAGTGACAGAGTCATACTTGTATTTGTTGTGGAGTGATCTGAGTGCGTGTGTTATGTGTTAGATTCTGGCACCTAATAGACAGCTGACTTTTGCCTTCTCCTTATTCAACCTAGTGAGTGGGATATCAGTGTGCCACACTATCAACTCACCTATGTTTAGTTTATTGGGCAAATTGTTTTGCCTTAGGGGCTTAGGTTGAGGGGCACACTGTATAGGTGAGCTATGTGTCTTGTGGTTTGTGCTGTGTTGTAGTGGTCAAGTGAGTTTCTGCCTTGGAGGTCTCTGCTGTTTGGGTAGATTTCTATTGAGAGCCTCCATGAAGGTGGGTGTGTAATTTGTGTTTTTATGTGAGAGCTGTGATAATGAGTGTTCTGGAGGGCTATGTGCTGCAATTCGTGTGGTGCAGGTGTTGACCTTCTCCTCTTGACCAGCTATTTCGGTCTTGGCTTGAGAGTGCATGGCTTCCAATTTGGATATATAACTGCATCTCTCACAAGTCTGAATGTTGGGAGGAGAGGGTTGTCTGTGTACATGATGCAGTTGCTACTCTGCCTCAGAATGCCCAAGTTCACTGGGTTAATAGGAGAAAGCACAGAGAACTGACCTTTAGACATACCAGGAGAGATGGTCATTATTACTAAGTACTGGAGCTGTTTCCTTATATATTCCATTTAAAGGAAAAATGTCACTCCAGGTGTCTGAGCCTGTACAGAGCACTGCCAAGCACTTGAGGGGAACTAATACATAGACCCTGAAAATTTAAGGATGAAGTATTTAGGCAGCTATTCTGAAGTTAGAAAGAAATCAAGCAGTACTTACTGAAAAATAAAGAATTAGCTTGTCAAGAATTATGCTGTATTACTGCTGTTTATCCGAGGCCTACAACTTACTAATAGACACATATAAGTAAAATAAGTCTCTGTCTCATTTCCTGTGTATGACATGAAATTACACATGTAAACATTACAAAATGAAGGCCCTATCTAACAGTATGTCACATATTTACAATATATCCATCTGTTGTCATCCCCTCAAGCACTGCAAATCTGGTGTCTCAGTATTTTTTCCACATATATATCAACCACAGTACAATATGTAATATCAATGTTGTGTGGTAGGCAATGTACATCAATCTGGTAACATGCAGAACTACAACTATTGACCCATATACCTAAAACACTTATCTGCAAGCTAGGGAAGGAATCAGCATGGACCATATCCACAGGGACATAGGTGACCTTCAACACACCTCATCCTACCAATTTTGTTTTTGTCAAGGGTACATCTTGCTTATTGAACCTTGTGGACTTCTTGCACACTGACTCCACAGACCTGGATGAGGGATAACAGACATATCACCTATGTTGACTTATCCAAGGCCTTTGGCACTATCTCCCATTCATGTGTCATAGTGAAGATCTCCCATGTGGGAATTAAGCCATACAGTAGTACAGGAATATGAAACTGAATCACTGACATAATACACACTCTCAAAGATGGAGACTGCACCTCCACCAGTAGACAATTACCATTAGAATACCACAAAGATCTGTGCGGGACACTCAACTGTTTGCAAACTACTTTCCTGAAGCACAGGCAGTGGTAGATGGCCTGTGGTTTACCATGTTTGCAGATGACTGGTAACTGGATGCACTAATATAGAATCCCCCAATGATGGTAACATATTATGGAAGGAGCTGCCACACACAAATAATTGATGCCAAATCCACCGACTAAACTTTAAAGCATGCAATGGCTCATTGTCCCCTTTGGCAATTAATTACTCCTGCTAATTATGATATACATTGCACCCCTCTAAGCTGAAACACAATGTTGTGAGACATGTGACACATGTTGATATTAATCTACACATTCATCACTATGTGTCCATAGTGGTGATATAATCATTCTGCATTGTGCACATCATACATATTTACTTCACATTCAAGACCAGAGTGGTCATACCTCTGCGATATTTTACTCTTATCAGACTACTAATAGAGTACAATGCTCCCTTCTGTCTGTAATTCACCAGACACCTACAGCAATTGGAGAAAACACAATGTTCTACCTGGGAGACTCCAGGCCATCCAAACATGAGATACATGGAAAGATGACGGACTTGTCAGTGTACTCAGTATCATGCAGGCTACTGAGATGTGTCCTATGCCTGCCCTACAGAGAAGTCTCAGACACTGCCCTACTGGAAATGCTGCACATCTGCAAATAAAATGGGACAAGAATAACTTGGCACAGAGTTCTCAACCAAGCCTGTGACATAAATAGAACATGCTAGGGAGATATATCCCCCAACGACTCACACTCTTCTGTAATAGACTTCCACTGCATGTGAATCAGTGCTTCTCAATAACCCTATTAAAGTGTAACCTTGGCTACTGGATGGGTGATTGTAAAGTCACCTTTGGGGCAGTGTCTCTGTTCATCATGGATAGGGCCAGTTGATGCTACTCACAAAATCACTTTGCTAATAGCAACCATCCAACTATGCTCCATAAGGATACTTTTATTTTTACACAGCTAGGCTTCTAAATACCATAAGGCCATTTGGCTAGTAGTGTACTATGTACATATCTAGCTATGAGCCTATGCAGGTCTCGCAAAATTTTCTCCCACATGCACTGCTGATGTAATCCACTATAAGTTGACATGCAGCCATGTAAAAGTCAGACTTGTGCCATGGTGCTTGTGTAAAGTACTGAGCTATGTAGTCTATGTACTTAGATAAGTACGGGTGCAGTTTTCAATGCAGTCACCTGTGTGTCTGTATGCTTAGCCAGCAGACCAAAAATGTATGCCCTGCAGTTACTACTCAATCCCATAAATTGACAGTATTTTTATACTTGCACATACCTACAGATACATTTCATGCAGGCCTCTCAACTTCTTCTCTACAACATACACTGCTAAAGTCATCCACTATACATTGATCTGCAGTCATATAAAGGTCAGACTTGTGCCATGGCACTTGCATGAATTACTGTGTTCTGTAGTCTATCCACTTAGGTAGCAGTTCTGCTCTCACTGCAGTTGACTGTGTGTGTCTAGTCAGCAGAGTAGATGTGGTATCCTACAGTTACTTCTCCAGTGGCATGGATCGATACTTTTACAAGTCAATCCTACACATCATCCATTTCATGCAGCCTTCTAACCTGTTGTCTCCCACACGGCCTGCTGATGTCATCTACTATAAGTTCACCTGCACTCCTGTATACATCAGACTTGTGCTGTGGTGCTTGCATTAAGTACTGTGTTCTGTAGTCTGCATACTTAGGTAGGGGTTCTATTCTCACTGCAATTACCTGTGTGTGTGTGTGTGTGTGTGTGTGTGTGTGTGTGTGTGTGTGTGTGTGTGTGTGTGTGTCTGTGAGCTGTTGCTTGCTTGACATTGCCAAGAGCATTTTATACTAGCATATGGGACACTTATCCTGTCTTTAATAGACACTGCCACTGCTGATGTCATCAGCTATAAAATGTTGTCTGATACACTCCAAGTCAGAGTAGAGCTGTGGTGCTTACATAAAGTACTGTGTTCTATAGTCTGTGTTCTTAGGTAGGGGTTCTATTCTCTCTGCAGCCAACTGTGTGTGTGTGAGTGTGTGCGAGTGTGTGTGTATGAGTGTGTGCGTGTGTCTGTGTGTGTGTGTGTGTGTGTGTGTGTGTGTGTGTGTGTGTGTGTGTGTGTGTGTGTGTGTGTGTGTGTGTGTGCGTGTGCGTGTGTGTGTGTGTTTCTGTGAGCTGTTACTTGACATTAACAAGAGCATTTTACACCGGCATGTGGGACACTTATTCTGGCCTCAACAGAATCTGATGATGTAATCTGCTATATGATAGTTTTGGATATGCAGTAATCCCATCAGGGTATGGTCAGATAGTGGTCTGGAGGCCAGGCAGACTTGAACTCATCCTATACCAGACAGATTACAGTGACATGGCTTTTAATCTATACACATACATCATAGCATGGTTTGCAGCCTCTGTGACATGTTGATGAGAATGACCTGTGGTCTCTCAAGAGACACTTTCTAGATCTAAGGTGGCACACCTGGTGGAAGTAAGGCAGCCTGCAGTGCTGCTGTAATTTCCTCTTTCTAAACAGTAATCAGTCACAGCTGCAATCCATTAATAATCTACACCATATAAAAAGCATCCCTGTAGCTAGAAAAACTGATGTTAAGGATAGTACTATATCTTTTGAACAATGACAGAAAACATATTCTTCAGGATATTTGTACAGACTGGGAGTACTGAATCTTAGAAGGTATGGTCCCAGTTTGTCACCTACATACTGCATATGCTGGAATGTATTTAACAATAATGTGAAGCTCAGGCTTTTACACTGTTATCTGTATGTATTACTTAGAATTGTACTGATGGCATGGCCATGTTTGTCAAGACATTTCAGAGGTAGACATATGGTCTTGTGAGGATTTTGAAGTAAGAAACTGCAATGTGGATGATTACTTTCTAATATGTCTCTTACAGGATTTTCCAGTCCAAACGTATGCTGCACATCACAGGTCACACCATGATATCTTAGGATTGTATCACAGCACAGCATTTACTTTCCCTTTCTGCAGTTTTCTTAATTTTTTTGCCACTGTTTTTGTGATGCCCAGTGTAGCCCAAACACTTAAACCAGAGAACCTGGACCATCCAGGACACAGACAGCCAAAAATAGAAAATATACTGTGTACTGTATTCCTGTCAGTGTATTCCTGCTATGTGGACTGGCATAGCCTTCACTGTTGCCTCCAACACATACACAAAGGCCTATACATCTAATAACCCTGAAATTGCATTGCTTTGCAGTGTTGTTCTCTGCTTATCATTACACACTGTCAAGCACTGTGGTTGCATGATGGCAAGCATTGCACATTATTTTCAAACAATGTGTGCACTCCCAGTAAGTGTGATAACTGCAATTGACAGGAAACCATCATTCTACATTGGTCTTGATCTGTGGTAGGCATGGCAGGGGTTCATCAAGAGGGAGTGAGATTTTGTGCTCAAGGACGGGATGTCCAGGAGTCCAAAGTAAAGCACTAAAGCAATTATATAAGTCAGCACTAAAAATTAAAAGCACTACACCCTCACTCCCCACTGGCCCTGGTTTTCAATTATTAAGGAATTCCCAATATTATTCTAGCATGTCCAAAGGTCAGTTGTCAATCTCCTCTCCGGTCCAGCTGGTGAATCTGGGAATCTTGAGGCAATGTTACAACTGCCTCATGTACACAGACAACCCTCTCCTCCTCCCAACAAATTCCAACACATGTGAGAGATGCAACCATATAGCCAAACTGGAGGCTAAGCTCTCTCAACTCAGTACTGGCATAACCAGTCAGGAGGAGAAGGAAACCACACTCACTACAATTCCAGTCTCACACAGACCTACCACGACAGCAAACCAAACACATAATCACACAAAAACATACTCGGAGGCTCTAAATAAAGATATGCCGAAGCAGCAGAGACCTCTAAAGCAGACACCCAAGCAGCCGCTACCCCAAAACAAAACACGTGCAACACATATCTCACAAAACCAGTGTGCCAAACGGTCACAGCCCTTAAGACTAAACAACACACCTGATACACTTGTAATAGGTGACTCTATCGTCAGGCACACTGACGTCCCGCTCCCCAGGCTGAACAAGGAGAGGGTCACGGTGAGCAGCCTGTCGGGCGCTAGGATCCGCCACATAACACAAGCACTCAGGTCACTCCAAGGCAAGTACAAATATGACTCAGTCATTGTCCATGCTGGTGTGAATGACCTGAGACGTACCTCCCTGGACACATGAAAAGAGACATAAAGGAGCTCTCTGAGCATGTAGCCCAGGCCGGTATGACCCTGACCTTGAGTAGCATCTTACCCTCACCAAGAATGATGTCACAATATGAAGACAAGATGATCAATTTCAACAATTGGCTTAAGTACTGGTGTCATTCAAAGGGGATCCAATGCCTGTCAGCTTGGGATAATATGCTCGACAAGCCACGATGCTTCGCTAGGGACGGCTTGCACCTGTCACCCCTGGGCTTTCGGATATTGCAAAGGCTATTGCTACCCCCATAGTGCCTTTTTTAGGCAAGGCTCAAAAGACAAACCCACCTCCATAGGTATCACAAGGGATAAGAAACTAAGAGTAATGCTACTCAATGCCAGAAGTCTAAACCTCAAGAGGCACGCACTCGAAACTCTCCTTAGCATGGAGAACATCAATATCTGTGCAGTAACAGAAACCTGGTTCAGGGCTCCTGAGAGCACCCCAGCACTACCAGGTTATACCTCATACCATGCTTTTCGGCCCCAAAACTTGGACTGAACCACAAAAGGAGGGGGGATATTGATATTCATCAAAGATACCCACACCTCCAGGTTGGTGGCAAAGCATGAAGCATCAGAGACTATCCATGTGCAACTAACAGTGGGTAAAACTGCCTTCCAGTTTATAGCCTGCTACCGACCACCCTCCCAAACCCAGGAACCCCACTCAGCCTTCCTGAGAACAATGGAAAATATGAAGGTCTCTCCAAACACCATTATATTGGGTGACTTCAACTACACAAACATAGACTGGGAGCATTACTCTAGCTCCAACACCCTAGCCCAAAGGTTCCTAGAATTTATAAACTCAAATACTATGGAACAACTTGTTACCACTCCCACAAGAGGGGAAAACATAGTGGACCTGATCATCACCAACATGGGGACTCTATGCTCCAGACCCGAAGTGTATCCCTCACTGGTAAGATCAGACCATAAACTAATCTCACTGGATATTCACATCCTGACCCTACCCCCTGCCCAGAAAACCACAGTGAAAAACTTCTCTAAAGCAAATTTCACACTCCTCAAAACTGAGGTGGAGTCATTCAAAACCTCCGGGCCTGTGGAAAATACGGCCCAGACCGCAGAATCCTTTATAAACACATTCTATGAACACCTTCAGCAATGCATGGATCATGCGATCCCAAATAAAACCAAGACCCAATCCTCCAAAGGCAGACATCCTGTCTGGTGGACCCCAGCCATAAACAAACTATACAATAGAAGGAGGAAGCTACTAAATGATATAGCAAAATCCCAAAAAGGGAAGGCATCACTGATCAGTATTAGCAAAAAACTATGGGCACACATAAAATTGTCTAAGGCCAGCTTCGAGAGAAAAATTGCACAGGACACTAAGGATAATCACAAGGCTTTCTTTAGTTATGTTAGGAACCTGGGTGGAAATTCTCAGATATGCTCAGAATTAGTCCAAAATGACAAAAAATACACCGAACCCACAGACATTGCCAACATCCTAGCTGACAGGTTCAGCGCAAACTTCTCCCCCCCCCTCCCCACCAAAAGGGCAAATATCTATCCCAGCAGAGTGCTGCCCCCCTGACATCTCAGATGCTTAGGTTAGAACCGCCCTCTCCAAAGCAAAAAACACAGCATCAATGGGACCAGATGGTGTCCCGGGCTGCATCCTACATGAACTCCAAGAAGAGCTAAACCCAAACATAAAACTACTGTTCAATCTCAGCCTTACTACAGGATATGTGCCCAAAGAGTGGCGTACAGCAACAGTGGTCCCTCTCCATAAAGGTGGTGCCTCAACGGATCCTGGAAACTATCGCCCCATAAGCCTGACTAGCTTGGTCTGCAAAGCTATGGAAAGGATCACCATGGACCTCATAAATAAAGATATTGGGGACCTACAAACACTGGATCCTACCCAGTTCGGCTTTGTTAAGGGCAGATCCTGCCTCTTAAACCTGGTTGATTTCTTTGAAACAGTCACCAAGGCCATTGATGAGGGGAAGGTGGTCCACACAGCCTACCTGGACCTCGCAAAAGCCTTCGATACAATACCCCACTCAGGCATTATAGATAAGCTCACCAGCTTTAATATAAACCCCTATGTCACTAGATGGATTGCAAACTGGCTCAAGGACAGAACCCACATGGTTAGAATTGCTGGAGCCATGTCAGACTCCAAACCAGTTACAAGTGGTGTCCCACAAGGCTCAGTCCTGGGACCTCTCTTGTTCGGTATATATTTCTCGGAGGTACAGGCCAACACAGAAGGACTGTGGCTGACCAAGTTCGCAGATGACTGCAAACTGGGTGCCATAAGTGACTCTCCAGCCGACACAAGCATCCTCCAAAAGGGCTTCATAGAAACAGACAACTGGTGCCAGAGCCATGGCCTCAAGCTAAATGCCAAAAAGTGTATAGTCATCCCCTTTGGCAAAAACAAAGTGCCCACAAATTACCACATAGTTGGTAATCCATTAAGTACAGAAGAAGTAATTAGGGACCTGGGGACCCAAGTTGACAGCAATCTCTCATTTGACAACCACGTGGCCAAAGTGGTTAGAAAAACATTTTATATAGCCCACCTATTCATGAAGGGATTCACATCTAGATCAGGGGAGGTCATCGTGCCTCTTTACTCATCCCTCATCAGGCCCATAATTGAGTACAATGCCCCTTTTGGGATGCACCTTACCAGACACCTGCAGCAACTGGAAAGACCCCAAAAGTACCTCACCAGGAGGATCAAAGGGCTCAAACAGATGCCATATGCTACCCGGTTAAAGAAACTCCAGCTCTACTCAGTGGCATACTGCCTGTTCAGAGGCGATCTGTGCCTGACGTATAAAGCCATGTCCAACCCGGAATTAATGGACATGCTGCACCTCAGAAAATCCAAATCCCATCGAGCTACCTGCTCGAGAGACTTGAACCTCAGCACTGAAATAAATAGGTAATGCTGGAGGGACAGATTTATAACCCAGAGGCTCCCTTCACTCTGGAATAAAATCCCAGTCCAGGTTAGGCAGAGTCCCTCATTGGCTCTCTTCAAGAGGAATCTTGATGAGTGGATGGGAGATCATAGGTTTACCCCAGGTATCACTTCTGTGTCACTGTTAGACAGAGGCACAGTATACTAACCTCGAAAAAGGGTTTATCAAAATAAATTTAAAATGGGTGGCAAAAGCCAAACACATTCTGGCTAGGCTTATAAATGCCCTAGAGCAGATAGCCTAGTATGAACCTATGAGCCTATGAACCTATGAACCTATGAAGTGTTTGTTGGACTCCTAGTGAAGGAACATGGGGCCAAGTTATTGCAGAGGGGCTATTCTGGCCCAGAGTACAAGTCAGAAGCCTGGGATAGTCTTGCCTGGGCTGTGACCAGTGCCACCAATATCCCCCACACTGATGAGCAATGTAAATGCCACTACAATGACCTCCAAAGGAGGAAGAAGGAAACCCTCAAACATTGGATCAAGGAATGTAAGACTGAGGACACCCTACAGATATGTAGGTATCAATTACGGAGACTACTTGTAAGAGTTAAAAGCTGAATGTAGTCAGGACTGATATTCATAATGGTATATGCATACACACACATTAATACATTTTATATATCTGTGTTATATCCATAAAAATCCACATCCCCGATGACTGGATCACCGAGACAAGATCGTCGACACCACACATCCCCGACAAATGTAAGTATATGTATTATGGAATGGAATCTAGTCCCGTGTCTATAATACACTTAAAAAATAAACAGATAAAAGTATAGCAGGGGGGCAAGCCTCCCTGCAACCCCTACTTAAATATACCAACTCCAAGATTGCATCACATTGTGGAAATGGGAATACATCCCATTCTGCACTACTCACCATTGTCGGGGATGTGTGGTGTCAGCGATCTCGTCACGGTGATCCGGTTGTTGAGGATGTGGATTTTCTTGGATCTAACATGAACCCATATGTACATATATCTATTGGTTTATCATGAAAATATCGAAGGCAAAACATTTTTGAAGCAAAAGACTGAACTACAATGTCAAAATCAAAAACAACATCTAGCAGAAATGTCAAACATCAGAAACATAACGATCAACATTCGACATACCAGACTTCCAGTTTTGAAAATGTCCATATGTTCATTTAAATGTAGGAGGCTGCAGCCCTGCAACACCACCTGTAAAATATATATAGCAACTCCGAGATTGCACTACAGTGAGGAAAAGGGTAAATTTCCCAGCCCTCACTTTACTGCGATCTCCATCTGCATTCACAATGCCAAACTCATAATAATGAATCAAACTTTACTTTTGTTATTATGATTTCATATTATTCCAGTTCAGTATTGTGAAACTTTGAAAACGTACTTTTGGCCAAATGCTTTTTGAGAATGTGTCTTCAAAATTTTGATGACAAACTGTGTATATATATATATATATATATATATATATATATATATATATATATATATATGTGCAAACACACACACACACACACACACACACACACACACACACACACACACACACACACACCATGCGCAGGCATGCATGCATACACACACATACATGTATGTGCACTCACATTAACATAATGGAAAATAAGAGCAGCAGTGGAATAAAAGACATGAAGAATGCTATGCACTTAGAGCACTGCAGAGAAAAAAAATGATTTGGGAACAGCAAATAAAAGAATATGCTGGTATTTTTGTAGGTCAAAAAGACAATGTGATGACTGAAAGAAGGAGAACAGCTCCTGCGGAGATCTGGGGAGGAGTTGGATGCAGTATAATTCATATACTTAGGGAATGCAAATGAGCAAGCAGTTGCAGAAGGATGCAATGAAATAATGGAGGAGAATATCTGAGAAGCAAAGGAAAAGTGGAATTTAGGCCTCTGTGGGATAAACAAATGAGGGGTTTGGGGGAGAGAAAACATGATTTTGATGGCTTGGTCAGGATGAACAACAGCTATCTAGTGAACACTTAGAATACATTAAAGTGATAGATAAACTGGATTGAAAAGAAATAAAATAGCCTCAAAGCAGTAGTGAACATAATGCAAACTAGAATTGGTGGAAGAGTTAAACAAAGAATGAATGAAATATATTGCAATGATTTTATGGTAAATGTGAAAGGAATGATCTGTGGATATTTGTTAGATGGGTAAATAAGACTTGTAGAGTAGGGGACTGGCTAAGTATATCTAGGCATGAAACAGAAGAGGTATCTTACCTTGGCTAATTTTGATAATGTGAGAATAGATAATTTCATTTCATTAGATGACTAATGCAGAGACACAAATGTATTTTATTAACAGTAATGTGTGCTGGAATAAGACCTAGAGATGATTTTTTCCATGTTAAAATAAAGAGATTGCTAACAGAAGGCAGAGATATAAGTCAAACATGACTGGTAGGCAAAGTGTGAAATTAGAGAAGTCTTCCGAAGATGAAAAAGAATAAGTTTGATTGTCGGGCTTGGGCTTCATTTGCCACAATTTCAAAATCGTTGGTGAACATACTATGAAAAGTATCAGCATACCTAACTGCTAGCTTTTCTTTACACTTCTAGAAGTAAAATTTTGGAATTTAGGTATTATGAGTTATAAAGAAAATAGTGGATCAAAATCTTGGGAATTTCCAAAATGACAGCAGTAAGAATTCTTCAGGAATTTAGCTTTCTCTTGTTCTTTTTGATGGTTAATATGAATTACTAAGTTGCCTGTGCTTAGTCCAGATACAACAGGTTAGAAATCTATGAACACAGTCCATGTATTGTATTTCACTTTCATGAAAATGAGAGGATGAGCCTTTGAAACTATGTAGTAATGGTCTCCTTCTTTCTTCATTCACTGATCTCCTCTTAATCTACATAGTATAAGCACTGTACATTATGCTGTATGCTTAGATCTGTCTCCTTGATAAGAAGCAGCCAATCCATAAGAACAAATTATATTCTCTCTTTTACTGTTCTATTACTTTTTTCTTCTTCCTTTCCTTTGTTCTAGTGCCAACTTCCCTCTGATTGTCATGCTCAGTGCCTAGGAGAATGAAACATTTTAGTGTGGGAGGACAGTGGAGTATAAAAGAGCAAGTACAGCATATCATTAGCCTTTGCTCCTGTCTTCTAGGTAGCTAGTTCTCCTATGTATTTTTCTAAATCGGCTCCTTCTAAAAGCATAGAATGGAGAGAGGGCACACCTGACTGTGCTTTTATGGGTCAGAGACCCTTCTCAGCTAGCTGTCTCATTATCAGCTAAGTGACTGGGAGGGGAAGATGTATCTGCTCTCTGTATGAATCTGCCTCATCTAAAAGCATTAATGGAACTGCGGCACAGTTGGCTTGGTTTCTACAGGTCACAGGCCCCTCCCTCTTAAGTGCTTTAATTAAAAGTTAAAAGACTGTAAGGCAGAAATCTGCAGCTGCATATTATGTACCTTGACCAAATTTACTTATTCACACAGCTCAGAAATACAGTTTGTTCAACATTACCTACAGGTTTCAGTGTACACTATCTTTTGTAACTTCTCTTTTACTATTCTTTTTGTATTGAGATTTAGATATTTCATTTTGTCTGAAACTGGGATGAATGACTTTCACTTAAAATGATAAAAAAGAAAATATTTAAACAAAAGGTAATAAAACAGATGTAACAGCATTTGACTAACTTAAAACATGAAGCAAAAAATTGATATTTTTCACTACTGAGTTTGCTGATTTTTCTCAAAAAGAGGCAGAATGTTGGGATATACTGGATGAATTGGGTATATTTGTTGTAACTAAGGTGGATGGTATCAGAAAGGTAAAGGATTCATTTGTATGGCATTGTCATGTGTCAGAAGAGTAAGATAGCCTACTGGTTTACTACGATTTTGAAGCATCATCATGCTGCCTTCTGTGGGATTTCCTCCTTTTATGCCAGGTGGCTGGGATACTATCCACAAATTTTGTACAGCCACATCTGCTCACGGTGTTGCCTGCTGTTCTGCTGTTTAATGCCTCAGATTGTACTCTTGCTTCCCTTGCATTGGAAGTTGCTTGTCTCCGTATGGGAGAAGCAGCCTTTCTGTGATGCTTGGTCAGCTTCACATAAACATCATGATCTATTTTTTTTCCTGAACTCAACACAGTAGTGTTCTGGTTAAATACTGTGATATTGCACTTAGCAAAACATTTGCAGTATTACACTATGTAAGACTATTGTAGCAACTTTGCGTCTTCATTGTATCATGTGTGTGTGTGTGTGTGTGTGTGTGTGTGAGTGTGTGTGTGTGCGTGCGTGTGTGTGTGTGTGTGGGTGTGTGTGGGTGTGTGTGTGTGTGTGTGTGTGTGTGTGTGTGCATGTGCGGTACAGACAAAAAAAATCAAGACTGTGCATTTCAACTCTCATGACACATTGCGCTCATAAAACATATTTCCACTTACACTTATTTTTATAGGTTCATAGGTTCATAGGTTTATACTAGGCTATCTGCCCTAAGGCATTTATAAGCCTAGCCCAGAGTTTTTGTGGCTTACGCCACCCCTTATGCTAAAAAATACTGTGCCCATTAGTTTGTTGTGCCTCTGTCCAGCAGTGACACAGAGATGATTCCCGGGGTAGACCTATGATCTCCCATCCACCGGTCAAGATTTCTCTTGAACAGAGCCAGCGAGGTGCTCTGCCTCACATGGACCGGGATTTTATTCCACAACATAGGGAGTCTCTGGGTGACAAATCTATCCCTCCAGCATGTCCTATTTATATCCGTGCTAAGGTTTAAGTCGCTTGCTCTAGTGGATCTGGTAGATTTGGATTTTTTGAGGTGGAGAATGCCCATTAATTCCGGGTTGGACATGGCCTTGTATGTTATTACATTTATTAACAGAAGCTTAATGAATTAGTTATACAAAGTCACATTGAATAACTACTTACATAAGCATCTATATCTAGTTCTGTTTGTGACTGTAATTCATCGCCCCCTATTTCTCAAATGCAGAGGCCCATTATTTCAGTTATTTGGCTATCTATGCACTTTTCTGACTCACTTACAGTTACCTTCTACAAGTCAGTTGAGAAGAGACACTCCAATGCGTATGAAGCACAGTGGTAATACCAGTGTCATATGGAGCATGGCTGTATTGCCAGCCTCATATGGAGCATAGCTGTGCTACCAGCCTCATATGGAGCATGGTTGTACTACCAGCTCATATGGAGCATGGCTGTGCTGCCAGCCTCATACAGAGCATGGCTGTACTTCCAGCCTCATATGGAGCATAGTTGCACTACCAACCACATATGGAGCACAGCTGTACTACCAGCCTCATATGAAGCATAGCTGTACTACCAGCCTCATATGGAGCACAGCTGTACTACCAGCCTCATATGGAACATAGCTGTACTTCCAGCCTCATATGGAGCATACCTGTACTACCAGCCTCATATGTAGCATAACGGAACTACCTGTGTCATATGGAGCATAGCTGTACTACCAGCCTCATATGAAGCATAGCTGTACTACCAGCCTCATATGAAGCATAGCTGAACTATCTGTCTCATATCTCCACCAGAGGTCAGTGATCTTCCATCTGTCCTTCTCTTTCACAGGAGATAGGAACCATCTGTGCAAAATGTGGATTTGCTGGTCCCAAATTCTATTCTAGTTTTTACTCTTCAACTTCAGCTTAAAATTTATTTGTCACAAAATGCCACTACAAATAGTAAAAGGATTAAGAAAAAATTAATAAACCAGATTAAAGCAATTATTGGGCAAGTTAATCAGGCTTTAGCTCCAGACTTGGATTAAGATTGCAAAGTCACCCCACTCTGTTAAAGACTATTTGAAAACAATATGTTTTAAGTGCTATCTGGAAGTTTCCCAATGATAGACACTTATAAAGCCAACACTGCTTCTGATGAGGAGCTGGAAATGAAAATGAGCAGGAAAATAGATATCAAGCCACACCTGGAGAGCCATCAGCAGCCACTGGGAGGCAACATGTAAAGCCTAGGTATGGCAATAAGGCACAACCAGACTGAAGTGCTGAATGGACAAATAAAATAACACCAGGTTCTTACAAATGTTTCACTAACAAAGTGGAAGCAAGTATAAGCAGTGCCGAACAAGAGTAATATGCCCATAATGAGACCTGTCAGTTAGTAGCCTATCAACAGCGTTCTGCACCATCAGTAAGAGATCAAGCTCAGTGTTAGGAAATCACAGGTAAGGGGCATTAAAACATTCCACTCTAGTTAAAACCAAAGGCATGAACAACCACTGAGAGGTCAACCTGAGATAAAAGGTACTTACTCCTTTAGATGTTTCACATGTACAAACATGATGATCTTACACCAGCTCCTATATGCACCTCTGTATATAATGATATTCCAGTATTAATTGTTTGTGTCTTTCAGCTTTTCCCTGTTAGGGGTTGCCACAGCAGAACCTTCGGTCTGCTAATGATTGGCAGTAGAGTTTTAGGTGCTGGCTTGCCGGACCTAACGCACAACCTTCAATGAAGGAATGCCTGTTCACGCATGTCGCCACACAGAAGACGCTCTAACTGAGAATCGAACGGGCAACGTCTAACTGTGAGGTGACAACGCTACCACAGCACCATAACCACAGCTATTCCAGTATTCATAGGTTCATAGGTTCATACTAGGCTATCTGCCCTAGGGCATTTATAAGCCTAGCCAGAGTGTGTTTGGCTTTCGCCACCCATTTTAAATTAATTTTGCTATGCCCTTTTTCGAGGTTAGTATACTGTGCCTCTGTCTAACAGAAGTGATACCCGGGGTAAACCTACGATCTCCCATCCACTCATCAAGATTCCTCTTGAAGAGAGTCAATGAGGTACTCTGCCTAACCTGGACTGGGATTTTATTCCAGAATGAAGGGAGCCTCTGGGTTATGAATCTGTCCCTCCAGCATGTCCTATTTATTTCAGTGCTGAGGTTCAAGTCTCTCGAGCGCGTAGCTCGATGGGATTTGGATTTTCTGAGGTGCAGCATGTCCATTAATTCCGGGTTGGACATGGCTTTATACGTCAGGCACAGATTGCCTCTGAGCAGGCGGTATGCCACTGAATAGAGCTGGAGCTTCTTTAACCGGGCAGCATATAGCATCTGTTTGAGCCCTTTGATCCTCTTGGTGAGGTACTTTTGGGGTCTTTCCAGTTGCTGCAGGTGTCTGTTAAGGTACATCCCAAAAGGGGCATTGTACTCAATTATGGGCCTGATGAGGGATGAGTAAAGAGGCACGATGACCTCCCCTAATCTAGATGTGAATCCCTTCATGATTAGGTGGGCTATATAAAATGTTTTTCTAACCACTTTGGCCACGTGGTTGTCAAATGAGAGATTGCTATCAACTTGTGTCCCCAGGTCCCTAATTACGTCTTCTATACTTAATGGATTACCCCCTATGTGGTAATTTGTGGGCACTTTGTTTTTGCCAAAGGGGATGACTATACACTTTTTGGCGTTTCGCTTGAGGCCATGGCTCTGTCACCAGTTGTCTGTTTCCATGAAGCCCTTTTGGAGGATGCTTGTGTTGGCTGGAGAATCGATTATGGTACCCAGTTTGCAGTCATCTGTGAACTTGGTCAGCCACAGTCCTTCCGTGTTGGCCTGTACCTCCGAGAAATATATACCGAACAAGAGAGGTCCCAGGACTGAGCCTTTTGGGATGCCACTTGTAACTGGTTTGGAGTCTGACATGGCTCCAGCAATTCTAACCATGTGGGTTCTGTCCTTGAGCCAGTTCGCAAGCCATCTAGTGACATAGGGGTTTATATTTAAGCTGGTGAGCTTATCTATAATGCCCGAGTGGGGTATTGTATCAAAGGCTTTTGTGAGGTCCAGGTAGGCTGTGTGGACCACCTTCACCTCGTCAATGGCCTTGGTGACTACTTCAAAGAAATCAATCAGGTTTAAGAGGCAGGATCTGCCCTTAACAAAGCCGAACTGGGTAGGATCCAGTGTCTGTAGGTCCCCAATGTCTTTATGTATGAGGTCCATGATGATCCTTTCCATAGCTTTGCAGACCAAGCTAGTCAGGCTTATGGGGCGATAGTTTCCAGGATCCGTTGAGTCACCACCTTTGTAGAGAGGGACCACTGTTGCTGTACGCCACTCTTTGGGTACATATCCTGTAGTAAAGCTGAGATTGAACAGTAGTTTTATGTTTGGGTTTAGCTCTTCTTGGAGTTCATGTAGGACGCAGCATGGGACACCGTCTGGTCCCATTGATACTGTGTTTTTTTGCTTTGGAGAGGGCGGCTCTTACCTGAGCATCTGAGATGTCAGGGGGGCAGCACTCTGCTGGGATAGATATTTACCCTTTTGGTGGGGTGGGGGGAGAAGTTTGCGCTGAACCTGTCAGCTAGGATGTTGGCAATGTCTGTGGGTTCAATGTATTTTTTGTCATTTTGGACTAATTCTGAGCATATCTGGGAATTCCCACCCAGGTTCCTAACATAACTAAAGAAAGCCTTGTGATTATCCTTAGTGTCCTGTGCAATTTTTCTCTCGAAGCTGGCCTTAGATGATTTTATGAGTGCCCATAGTTTTTTGCTAATACTGATCAGAGATGCCTTCCCTTTTTGGGATTTTGCTCTATCATGTAGTAGCTTCCTCCTTCTATTGTATAGTTTGTTTATGGCTGGGGTCCACCAGACAGGACGTCTGCCTTTGGAGGACTGGGTCTTGGTTTCATTTGGGATTGCATGATCCATGCATTCCTGAAGGTGTTCATAGAATGCATTTATAAAGGATTCTGCGGTCTGGACCGTACTTTCCACAGGCTTGGGGGCTTTGAAGGATTCCACCTCGGTTTTGAGGAGTGTGAAATTTGCTTTAGAGAAGTTTTTCACTGTGGTTTTCTGGGCAGGGGGTGGGGTCGGGATGTGAATATCCAGTGAGATTAGTTTATGGTCTGATCTTACCAGTGAGGGATACACTTCTGGTCTGGAGCATAGAGTCCCCATGTTGATGATGATCAGGTCCAGTATGTTTTCCTCTCTTGTGGGAGTGGTAACAAGTTGTTCCTTAGCATTTGAGTTAATAAATTCTAGGAACCTTTGGGCTAGGGTGTTGGAGCTAGAGTAATGCTCCCAGTCTATGTTTGGGTAGTTGAAGTCGCCCAATATAATGGTGTTTGGAGAGACCTTCATATTTTCCAGTGTTCTCAGGAAGGCCGAGTGGGGTTCCTGGGTTTGGGAGGGTGGTCTGTAGCAGGCTATAAACTGGAAGGCAGTTTTACCCACTGTTAGTTGCACATGGATAGTCTCTGATGCTTTGTGCTGTTCCACCAACCTGGAGGTGTGGGTATCTTTGACGAATATTGATACTCCCCCTCCTTTTGTGGTTCGGTCCAAGTTTTGGGGCTGAACAGCATGGTATGAGGTATAACCTGGTAGTGCTGGGGTGCTGTCAGGAGCCTTGAACCAGGTTTCTGTTACTGCACAGATATTGATGTTTTCCATGCTAAGGAGAGTTTCGAGTGCATGCATCTTGAGGTTTAGACTTCTGGCGTTGAGTAGCATTACTCTTAGTTTCTTATCCCTTGTGGTACCTATGGATGTGGGTTTGTCTTTTGAGCCTTGCCTAAAAAAGGCACTATGGGGGAAGCAAGAGCCTTTGCCAATATCCGAAAGCCCAGGGGTGACAGATGCAAGCCGTCCCTAGTGAAGCATCGTGGCTTGTCGAGCATGTCATCCCAGGCTGACAGGCATTGGATCCCCTTTGAATGACACCAATACTTAAGCCAGTTGTTGAAATTGATCATTTTGTCTTCATATTGTGGCATCATTCTTGGTGAGGGTAAGCTGCTACTCAAGGTCAGGGTCATACCGGCCTGGGCTACATGCTCAGAAAGCTCCTCTATGTCTCTTTTCATGTAGTCCAGGGAGGTACATCTCAGGTCATTCACACCAGCATGGACAATGACCGAGTCATATTTGTACTTGCCTTGGAGTGACCTGAGTGCTTGTGTTATGTGGCGGATCCTAGCACCCGACTGGCAGCTCACCGTGACCTTCTCCTTGTTCAGCCTGGTGAGCGGGACATCAGTGTGCCTGACGATAGAGTCACCTATTCCAAGTGTATCAGGTGAGTTGTTTAGCCTTAAGGGCTGTGACTGTTCGGCACACTGGCTTTGTGAGCTATGTGTTGCACATGTTTTGTTTTGGGGTAGCGGTTGCTTGGGTGTCTGCTTTGGAGGTCTCTGCTGCTTAGGCTGATTTTTATTTAGAGCCTCCGAGTATGTTTTTGTGTGTTTATGTGTTTGGTTTGCTGTCGTGGTAGGTCTATGTGAGACTGGAATCGTAGTGAGTGTGGTTTCCTTCTTCTCCTGACTGGTTACGCCAGTACTGAGTTGAGAGAGCTTAGCCTCCAGTTTGGCTATATGGTTGCATCTCTCACGTGTGTTGGAATTTGTTGGGAGGAGGAGAGGGTTGTCTGTGTACATGAGGCAGTTGTAACATTGCCTCAAGATTCCCAGATTCACCAGCTGGACCAGAGAGGAGATTGACAACTGACCTTTGGACATGCTAGAATAGTATTGGGAATTCCTTTATAATTGAAAAAAAGGGCCAGTGAGGAACAAGCTACTCAAGGGGAGTTTGTGAGGGTGTAGTGTAGGTTTAATTTTTTGGTGCTGACTTATATAATTGCTTTAGTGAGCAAGTGCCAAGTAACTTAAATGCAATGTGTTATAGATAACTTAAATGCAAAAATGACAAACAGTAACTTTCTTTCAAGTGAAACAAGGAAATAAGTACAGTAAGCAATGCAGATATCACTAGGGATCCACAGAAGCGCTGAAAAGCCATGTTTTAGGTGGAATTAGCATTTCAGGGAAATAACAAGCAAACAAACAACAAGCATACAAACAAAGCTATATTCAGCAGGCCTGGATCTAGTCTATGCTACAGCAAACAAGGTGTACCAATTTCAGTAAGAAACAGTTCAAATATGCAGGCACTATAAGCCTTTAACCAGAAATTCCCAGCTCAGAAGGGCAGAGTCCAGCCTCTCCTCCCACAAGAGTGCAGACCACGAACCTTCTTAATGTAAAATAACTGGCCTGAAGCCCAAGTGCTTAAACCAGAACTAATACACTTTTAGAATAACAGACACTGAGCCCTCAATCAGCAGTTCCCAACTTAGAAGGATGTAAGCTACCTGTCCTGCCACCACAGTGCAGGCCACAAACCTTCCTAATGTAAAACAACTGGTCTGAAGCCCAAGTGCTTAATCCAAAAGACAGAATGATAGCTACACTTTAATCAAGTTACTACCAAGCAGTAATAAATACAATTGAATACTTTAAAGAATGCCTGGATTAGTGCTCAAGTTATACAAACAAAGCTAGATTCAGCAGGCATGGATCTAGTCTATGCTACAGCAAACAAGGTGTACCAATTTCAGTAAGAAGCAGTTCAAATATGCAGGCACTATAAGCCTTTAACCAGAAATTTCCAGCTCAGAAGGGCAGAGTCCAGCCTCTCCTCCCACAAGAGTGCAGACCACAAACCCTCTTAATGTAAAATAACTGGCCTGAAGCCCAAGTGCTTAAACCAGAATTAATACACTTTTAGAATAACAGACACTGAGCCCTCAATCATAATAATTAAAACTTCAAAATATATTTCTATTTACAGAGCCAAACTGCCCCATAAACTTGTTTCTATATGCCTCATGTTGCAAGGTGTTTCATATGCAACCAAACTTTACTAAGTAAAACACCTTTGTCAGCTCATAGAAGACTAACACTCCCTCCTAACTTCCTTACAGTGTAATCTTCTTATAAGCATGTATACTGGCTGGCAGTCATTTTTACTTTATCTACCTCTCACAAAGCTCACTGCAAATTAGCTAACATCTTTTTGTTTATTAATTAGTCACACTGCTTTGATGCTTTACAGACCTGATGCTTTACAGATCTGTTGCTCCCTGCATTTTTTGGTAATCTTACCATCCTCACTTTCCACACAGATGGTAACAGGACACAGTCAGTCAGCCATGTTATACTCCTTTCTTAGTGTATAAATTATGGTTCCAGTGTTTTCAAAATGTGTTGGAGAAATAAACACAGGCTTCTGTCTTTCCTATATTTATAACCTGTATAAGTGTTCTAACTTCCTCTCTGTCAATAATTCCCTCCATTCATTCTCTATTATCTCTCTCCACCTTAGCACTAGTTCCCATTTTCAACCAGTGTAAGGTCTGCCTTGTTTACCTACCACAGAACTCTTCAGAGATACTTCAAAACACATCCCCAATCTACTCACAAGGTCATCATTTGTTTCAAAAATTTCTTAGTCAAACATTGCCCCATCATCTCCTCCTGCCTTAAGTGGAAGTTTTTGTAGTATATGATCTCAAGTTGCCAAGCTAGTCACTCTCAAACTCTCTAAATGTGACCATAATATATTCTTTTCCTGTCCTTACCCATTCATACCACTCAACTTTACAGATTTTTGCAGAAAGTCCAGATTTTTGCCTCATATTTTTGGTCTGTTCCTCATAAAAATTGTGTTTTTTTGACAAATCACTGGAATAATCTAAGGATTAAAGTCACTAAATAATGACATGCATTTGAGTTTTAGACTTCATATCCTTCAGAAAATGCATCATAATACAAATTCTGTTATTATAGCAACTTTTTAAGTTTATAAGGGCAATATTTAGAATGTGTCCCTATTTTGGGCCTTTGTCCCCCCATTATGTCAGGCTTTATCCAAATTTCTCGTGCTAAGAGGTTGAGAGTTATGCTCATCTTTTAATTTTGATGTTTCGACACAGCCTGCCCTCTTTGCCTTCAGAATAATTATTTTAATCTTCATTATTCTTCAGTCATTCTTCCTCTGGCAGCTGACTCCAAGCTCCTACCTCTGACATCTACCTTCACTTTATTCCACTACTGAGCTGCTAAGATGTCAGTCTCTCTACTATTCGATTGCACAACCTGCCTAATAAGAGATAGTTTTGTCCTTTCTTCCTTTGACCTCCACTTACAACTTATTCATCTCCATACACTTTCATTACATCTTTCTTCATTGACTTGGATTAATTGGAGCTAATATTACTGAAGTGGAAACAGACACTTCTCTGTACTTAATATTTATTTTCTTTGACTTTCTAATCACCTGTCTGTTTCACTAAAAATGTATATAGTTGACTACTTTGGACCAAACTATTCCTAATGAATATAAATAATTCCCTGTCTTTATGATTTCTCCTTATAGAAACCTGTCAAACCACGCCCTCTGTCAGCATTTTCCATATTTACCTTCTATATTCTCAAATAGTTTGTCCTGCTACATGTGTATATTTAAACTGAAGTCACCACAGTAGCCTCAATTTCAATTTCATTTTCAGTTTACCAACAGACCATGATAAACCATTCAGAAATGTCAGTTTCCTTCCTAATGGCTTGATATATATATCCTCCAATTTCCAGCTAATCTGATTAACGTGCCCTTGGCAGATAATCCATCTCTTTATCCCTCTGTGATAACCCTCCTTTGTCACTTTCTGTTATCAGCTCCTAAATAAGATAGCAGAACCTTTCTTCCCATTGCCTAGTTTAAATTTTGCCTTTGTGTATGGATAATCAACGGATTGTGCTTTCACACATTTATTTTTGCCTCTTGAAACAAAAGTATATCTGCCTTTTCCTTTCATTACTTTCTATGTATCTCTTCTTCCTCTTCATCACATGAGAATATCCTCCCACGTTCCATGTAATGTTTCACCTGCTTGACTGTGATCATGGCACCTCTCCTTTGTTTCTTAATGTTAATTGGATAACTTGACCCCCTATAATCCCTTTTTTCCAGTCCAAAGACCCCCTTCCAAGCTGGCTGATGCAGTCCTCCTTAGCAAATGTCTAGGCCCCTAACACTCCACCAAACTGAGTGTCTAAATAAGGTTATTGCAGCAGCTTCATTGGCAGTCTACCACATTTTCTCACCTCCATATACTTCCATTATCTTTTCTTCTGGATCTACCTGCTAGTCCCCGTCATATCTTGCCACTAAACCTCCCTCCTTCTCTCCTGCAGTACGTGTATTCTAACCCTCCCTCCCTCCTGCTGTATGCATATTCTAACTCTCCTTCCCTCCCTCCTGCAGTATGCATATTCTAATGGGCCATCTCACTGCTACCTTAGTGTGTCCTAAAATGATCATCATTGGTTAGGACTCTGTTACTCTGCACTTTTCCTGCATTACACTGGTTGCCATATTCACTTTAACCATGCCAGTAGCTTCCCTTTTTCTTTTTCCAAAATATTTACCCACTTATTACATTCTGTTTATTTTGAAATTTCATGCTTTGTAGGCCTCAGCTCAGAACATCGAGAAAAAAACACATTGAGTTTAAAAACAAACATGAGCTCACCTGCTCTTGGAATTGTGATAACTGGACACTGAAGGACACTCAAAGTTGTAGGAACCCTGGGCAGTAGACAGTAACTGACATTCAGATTCATGTTCAGACCCCGTCCCATGCTGTAGCATTCACAAGCTTCATATATGTGCATATGTGCCAGCGTATACTTTACTTAGATTACAACTTGGGGGATTGTCACATGATACAATATTAAAATTAAAAACACTTTCAGAATTAAAACTTCAGTATTAAGTATTAGTTTCGTCTTCTTTGGGATGATGACTTCAGAGTTCACTTTGTTCAAATATCTATTACAGAGTTTGTTGACATCCTCATAGAATTAGTTTTGCACCTTTCCAAAATCAGTCTGCTGTATCAGTGGTGCCAATCCCTTTTTGCTGTTTTGCCAAAATCTTTGATAGTGTATTCATTGTTTTTTTCAGTTCTCCCACTACTGAATGGAGAAATTCACTTAACAGCAGGAAACCAAATTTTTTCTGCTCCCACACAATGGTTCCTCGACCTTTACCCAATTGCACCCTTCATTTTGGAAGGATGGGAGCTAGCTATTCCTGGGATAGGCAAGAGTCTTATGACTCACTTACTCCTGCCAGGGAACCCCCATCAGTCCTTCAGTCTTTGGAAGAATTCAGGTTGTTAGAAGTGGACCAGTTTGCCTTTCTTCTGGGGTAGCCTACCATCTTCCTATGGAACCAAACACCTCTTCAGTTCCTCTAAGCACCCAGTCAGAAGATCATGAGGAGACATATGCCTTCAGAAGCTAGTTTCTTCTCAGTTGTTTTGTACAAATATGAGAGTGTGACCTTGGACAACTTTGAATTCCACTAGATGAACAGCTGTTAGATGTTATCTATGTGACAAGCCACAGTACCCCCCCCCCCTCTGTCCAAGATGGTCATCCTGGCAGTAGCAGCTCATTCCCATCTTCCAGATCCTACTTCCACCCAAGTTGCTGGTTAAAAGGTTTTTTGCAACATAATCTTGGCTTTATCCCTCTTTACCACAGAGCTGGCTAATTGGTTACTCAATTTTTGAAAAAAAAAGTTGAAATTCAGAATCAAAAAAATAAATTCAGATAAATAAATCACTCATGCAATTTTCAATATTATTCAAAATGTATATAATGTTATAGGGCTTTGCTCTGCTGTCTGCATATCTTCTGAAGAGCATGAGAATTTTCTGAAAAATACTCTGGGATACAAACCTCAATGAAAATAAAATTCTTCTTCTTCTTCTTCTGACAGCTTTTCCCAGTTAGGGGTCACCACAGCAGGTCACCTGTCCGCTCATGATTGGCAGTGAAGTTTTACGGAGTTGAGCTGCCAGCCCAGCACCCAACCTTCCACAGAAGGCACACACACACATATGCACTCATGCCTAGGACCAATTTAGAGTGTTCATTATGAGGAATATGAACAATCTAGAAATTAACTGAGTAAACTACTCAGTGTTAAATAAATATGCACAAATATTCATTATGTTTATAAAAACAATTTGGAACAAATAGTATGAAATACAGTTAGGAGGACTATATCTTTGATATCAATCAATGTATTTAGAAAACATGCACATACATTACAATGAGCAAAAATATATAACAGAGTACTATACAGACAAGAAAATGTATCATTTTGCCACTGTAGGCATACCTTCCATCACAAGAAAAATTAAAAAAAGAATTCTTAGCATCTACTTTTTAGTGGGAATGAGTATAGCAGTACAAGTACCTAGCTTGGTGCGATACCCCCAGCTCTCCTTCTGCCAACTCTCTGGATTTTTTTGTATCTTTTTCAGAAGTGTCCTTAGATCTGAATTTGTACCAGTCCTAGAAAAAAAGTAATCCACATAGTTTTCATAATGTGTCACTTTCCATAACTGTTCAGCTTACCTTGTTGCTGACAAAGGTGCTGGACTAAGAAAGCTAGACTTCCTTGTTGAACTTTCAGAGTTCTCTGTGCGTTCTTGTTTATCTCTTCTAATTTAATAGCGTTTATTATAAATTGTCAATACTGTTTTGTTACTTGTCAGTATGCCTCTCATAAACCTCATGTTTTCAACTGCACTAATAATCCTATAATCTTTGCATAAAGCTATAGCAGGCACATCTGCTCCTCTAGACTAACATTTTTAAAGTCATTTATCTGCTTCCCCAAATGGCAACATTGCTTATCTGTCATTTTCAAACTTTTTGTCCAGAAATTAATTAATATTTTGTTGTAGTCACCCCAAGGCAGAACAAAGTTTTTTACTACCATTTCTTGGAGTGCTGACTCTGATTCTGAGTAATGAATGATCGACAAAGTATTATAGTACTGGCTGTAGAATGGTACCATAGTCTTTTTTAAGTAGCACTTTTAAGGAATATTCATATTACATTGAGTCACTGCATGTAAAAAGAAACTGAACATAAGTGTACAACAACAAACCTGCACATATATGTATGCCATCAGGTTCATAGGATGCCTGTTAATAATTTCAGCAACTGGACAACTTTGCTCACCCACTGCTCATGTCGATGCTCTTGCCATAAACTATGCTATAGCACAAAATATTTTGTAGATGCTTTTCTTCCCTCTGCTATGCCAGTAATCAAGCCTTCCCCAACAGAACTTGGCTTCCATTCCCTAGCTGTCCAGCTCTCTTGCCCTCAGATCCACTAGGATGAAAGTCATCCACAGGGGCTGTCATCATGGCATATGTGAGGGAATTTGCACTCTCAATGACATTCCAGCAATAAGAACTGTTTGAAATAGTATAGTCCCATCCTTCTGCACAGGGACGTGAGCTACCTGTGTTACAGTGGGAACCCCCAACACCTTCGCTATATGAGTCAGTGCTTTTTCCCTCTTAGTATTGAGAGGTACATACATTGGCCCTGGTGTATCAAAAGCTTTCCCTTTCAGAATGACAACTCCATCTTGCCTTTCCTTCCATGGTGCAAACAGAATATCTGCATCTTGTTCCATTCTGCCTTCCCTCAAGATGGCTGCACCCGTCCTAAACCTTTTAAACTTTCAAGCATCCAAGCTTGTAATCAAGCTTGGGCTCCTTGGGTTGTAGTCAGGACTCTATCCCTGTGTGACTCCAATGCAGGCTTATAGCATGAAAGATTGTAATGGAATGCAATAACACACCAGAAGGGAGGGTGGAAAACGGAGAGAAAGATGAAGAAAGTAGCATACCTCATATAACATATGGTCCCAAAAATTAGAGTTACTCTCTTCGTATAAGCTTAGCTGATGTCCAGGAAAATTAGTCTTGAAAGAAGATTCACTTATAATCCTGGTTATTTGTTATGCAATTGTTCAAGTTCTAATGTCTGGTATGCATCAGGTAAATAGTTTGCAGATTGAACAGGCCACACTACAAAACTATAGACTAGAAAATAAACTGTTTGTGATACATTTTACAGGTCTTTTACTCACTTCTTGTATTTATTTTTAGAGTTCCAACTGAAAATATCTGTGCAGTTCCAAAGTGAAGCATTATACCTGAAATGTTGTTTGTGTTTTTGGCTTTTCCCAGCTAGGGGGTCGCCACGGCGTAACTTCAGTCTGCTAATAATTGGCAGTAGATTGTTATGGTGCTGAGTTGCCAGCTCAATGCCCAACCTTCAGCGAAGGCACGGCATTATACTTGAAATGTCATGAGACTAAATATTTAATAAGGAGATTTGCTTAATAGGGTTTAATATAATAGCTGGAAAGTAAATCAGTAGGGAAAGGCTGTTATTCCTTCTTTTTTTCTGGCCTAGCATCCAATAATAATATTCATTGTTATTAAGTAGGAAAGCCATTGCCGGTGAGTCACAAAACAAGAAAATATGAAATACATCTGTAGTTTAAAAAATAACAGACAGGACCCAAACTTTTGGAAGGTGTTCTTTTGAAGTGTCAATGATCAAATAGGATCAGTGTCATTAGAGATAAAAAAAAGTTAATTAATGTCATAAAACTGCAGCTGAGTAGAATGTGTAGAATAATATGGGTAATTGTCATGTTAGTTGTTGGAGACAGATGGCAACAAAGAGAAGGGGGCTGTGAACAAGTGTGAATACATGAATGTCAATTTTATTTTTGCGAAGCAAATTCTATGAAGCAGTGCACACATGATCCTGCTGCTAGTCATTTATTTTCTTGGGATGGTCAAAGAACCCCCCCCACACACACACACACACACACACACACACACACACACACACACATACACACACACACACCACACACACAAAACTGCATGTAAGCATATTCTTTCCATTTATACTGCATCACTTAATATAATATATTCAATGCTAAGGTTATTCTCTAGTGGGGGAAAATAATTTCTAGAACATACCTGCACTCAAGTGATTTTTACATGGTTGTCAGTCAGCAATCCAAACACAATTATCTGCTGGACTAGTGCTGTACTTCCAAAGGGAGCATGATTGTGGCTATATACAAACAAGTAAAGAGTACACCAGTGACTATGGTAGCAGGGCAGGAGTTATCAAAGAGGTGAAAACAATATCTATAGGGGTGCAGGCAGACAGAGTTGTGAAAGACACCTAAAGAAGCTACTGTCATTTTGAAAACAGTATAATCTAAATGGAAGACAGGAGAGTGATATCCCACAACTCATTTATAACCAGCAGCATGTGAGATAGCTGCAGCAGCAAAAAGCAAAACATTTTTGGCCAGGATTCAATAAAGCTTACACTGAGCTAATATCCATGTAAGAATAGGGGCATGGCTTGAACATGGAGTTTGAAGCCTGTGCGATCCAGTAAACAAGGCCGGGGGTGTGCACGAGCCTCCCAGCACCATTTTAACATGGACACCTTGGAATAATGCAAAGCACCTCATTTGCTCGTGAAAACCATACAACTGAGGTGAATTTTCAATTCAGTAAGCTGACAGGCATCCGTGTTGGCGCTGTACCCAAAGCAGAAATCTATTTGTTTACTCACCATGTACATTTCCTCAAAAATCAAATGGGGTCATGACAGCTATAAGTAAAGCATGTATTATGTTTGTTAGGCATGTCAATGGCCAACACTATGGCCATTGGCATGCAAAATTGTTTTAAAATTGCAAAAATCAAAATTTGGCTGATTTCAGCCTTTTAAGCAGAGTGCAGCGGTGTGCAAACGCGATCGTGCAGAAAATAAAAAAAATGTAAAAAGACAATTAAATGTGAAATATGAATTTTGCCATTATAACGGGCAGTAGGCAGACTCATAACAATAACAGGTAACAGTGGTTGCTAAGGACATAGGCACTGATGTAGTGCTGTAACTAGGGACTAAGGCAGTGGGGTATGTAAATGAGCTAAATTTATTGAATAGCAAAACGGGAGACTGTGTCTGTGGGTACCTAACCATGTAGCACCTATAATGCGGTGGTGTAAGCAGAAGAATATTCTAGTGGCTTCATCTGTGATACCGTTTATGGTTGGATAACATCGCATCCATTGGATCACTGAACTCTGTGAGGGCGCCTTCTTCGTTTTTTGTGTTTTTCATAAGCAGAAGAATCAGCTGACATGAGAGGGGTTGTGTCATGTTTGGTGTAAGCACACTGGAGCTCTGTAGCTCCTATTTGCGACTCAGATAAGCACAGCTAAGTAAGGGGGTTGTCTGAGGCTGCTTAACTGTGCTTAGCTGGTTCAAGAAATAATGTGTGTTCATGTCCAGGTGAGGGGCCTTTCTGCTTAGCAATGTTTATATTAGCTGAAACAGTTTGCAGGGCATGCCACAGGGCTTAAACACAGAGGCAATAGAGAAAAAAAAAAAGGAAATGGCAAACTGCATTTCATGTATTTTTGTTTCTTACTGTATATTAATTGAACTGAAAATTGTGGCTCTCTGTCTCTACAGAGAGCTTGTGTCTCTACAGAGATATTGTTAGAAGTGTAGCCATTGATAGCAGTGGGGGGTAGTTTCACTTTGATATTCTGTGTTTCAGCTGATGGGCTCTACTGTCTTATATAAGTGATACATTTTATTTTTTTTTTCTGCTAAATACTTGAGCTTTGGCCGGTTAAGATCTGCCTGCAATCAACTGGATGTATAAGCGAATTTAAGTACACTTTTTTCTGCACTTTTTTCATATAGTACTGCATTTTAAGTATTTTTGTTTCTTATTGTATATTAATTGAACTGAAAATTGTGGCTCTCTGTCTCTATAGAGAGCTTGTGTCTCTACAGAGATATTGTTAGAAGTGTAGCAATTGATAGCAGTGGGGGGTAGTTTCACTTTGATATTCTGTGTTTCAGCTGAGGAGCTGTCCTGTGTTATATAAGTGGTACATTTTGCTTTTTTTTCTGCTAAATACTTGAGCTTTGGCCGGCTAAGATCTGCCTGCAATCAACTGTATGTATAAGCTAATTTAAGTACACTTTTATCTGCACTTTTACATATAGTACTGCATTTTATGTATTTTTGTTTCTTACTGTATATTAATTAAACTGAAAATTGTGGCTCTCTATCTCTACAGTTAGTTCCCATCACCCCCCCATGTTCTTGTCTCGGTGTTAATCTTGGTGGCTTTGAAATTGCATGCCCCTCTTGTAAATTTGTATTTGGATACTCCTTCTGGACCCATCTCATTTGCTCACTCAACTGAGGGCAGTGAGGCCGAATTCTGATTTCAGGCACTCCTACTGTGTACAAAGAGAGCATTTGGGAAGAAAAAAAATATTTCTAAGTCTGTTTCCTGCCTTTCCAGTAAGTACTCTAGTCCACATACAAATTTGCTGTATCCAGGAATATTTGCAAGCTTCTGAGCTCCCAAACCTTTCTGTGTTGGAGAGAAGCCTTCTAGCTTAATTTTGTTTTTAGAACCAGCCAGTTTTTTAGTTTCAGCACTCAAATCTGTTTCTTTGAGCACAACACTTGTTCAGAACTTGTTGTAAGCACTAAATAAGCTACAAATTACTGCAGCACTCAACTTTCCTCACTTGTCTAGAGGAAAGCAGTTGTTAGTACTTAATAAATAAGCACCTATCCAGGCATGTCTAAGGGTCAGCTCCCGGTGTTTTCTCCTGTCTTTTTGATGAATCTGGGCATCTTGGGGCAATGCAGCAATTGCCTCATGTACACAGACAATCCTCTCCTCCTACCACCCAACACTACAACCTGTGAGAGATGCACTTATATAGCCAAATTGAAAGCAAAGCTCTCTTCACCGAAGACAGGATTAGACAGTCAAGAGGAGAAGGTAAACACTTGCACCACACCACACTCATCACATAGTCCCTCAAAACCTACACCACCAAAACACACACATGGAAACACAAAACACACACCTACATTCGCGGAGGCTCTCAATAAAAATCTGCCCAAGCAACAGGGACCTCCAAAGCAGAAATGCAAGCAAACTCCACCCCTCAACACAACCCAAATGACACATAGCCCACACTCTCAGTGTGACACTCAACCACAGCCCATAAGACATAACAATGTACCCAACTCTCTAGTCATAGGTGACTCTATAAGTCAGGCACACTGATGTTCTACTCACCAAGCTAAACAAGGAGAAAGTTAATGTCAGCTGCCTGCCGGGTGCCAGGATCCACCACATAATGCATGCATTCAGGTCACTCCACAGCAAGTACAAATATGACTCTGTCATTGTCCATGTTGGTGTGAATGACCTGAGACATACCTCCCTGGACTACATGAAATTAGACATGGAGGAGCTCGCCAATCTTGTAGCCCAGACAGGTATGATCCTAGCCCTGAGTAGCATCCTGCCATCACACAGATTGATACCACAGTACAAGGACAAAATTATTGACTTCAACAATTGGCTAAGCATCTGGTGTCATTCTGAGGGGATCCAGTATTTGTCTGCCTGGGATGACATGATCGACAGACCACGATGCTTTGCCAGAGATGGCCTGCACCTGTCACCACTGGGATTCTGGATACTGGCTAAGGCTCTTGCCACCCCTATAGTGCCTTTTTTAGGCAAGGTTCAAATGACAAATTCACCACTGTAACAGGTACAAGCAAGCAAAATCTGAGGATAATGCTACTCAATGCTGGAAGTCTAAACCTCAAAATGCACTCACTCGAGGCACTCCTTAAAATGGAGAACATCGACATCTGTGCAGTGAAAGAGACCTGGTTCAAAGCTCCAGAGTGCATCCCTGCATTACCAGGCTATAATTCATACACACCTTTCGGCCACCTAACCTAGAATGAAGCACTAACATGGAGGCGTGTCCATATTCATTAAGGATATCCACACCTCCAGGCTAGTTGCACAGCATAATGCATCCGAGATTATCCAACTACAACTAACTCTGGGCAAGACCGCAATCCAAATTGCAGCTTGCTACAGACCCCCCACCATGCCCCAGGATTCCCATTCCTCATTTCTTGATACACTGGAAAATATTAGGGTACAACCCAACACCCTAATAATGGGTAACTTCAACTAACCCACCATTAACTGGGAAAACTAGTCATATACCAACACTTTTGCTCAACGTTTTCTGGAATTCATAAATTTCAACACCTTGGATCAACTTATTCACACCTCCACCAGGAGCAGCAATATCCTAGTCCTGGTCATTACCAACATGCGCGACCGGTGTTCGACACCAGAGGTCAATTATCGTTGGTCAGATCCGACCACAAGCTAATCACCCTAGACATCCACATCCCGCCCCCACCCCCCAACTTCACACTTCTTAAGACAGAAGTGGCAAACTTCATGACACCCATGCAGCTGGACAATAGAAGTACAGCTGCTGAATCCTACACAAATGCACTTTATAAGCACTTACACAAGTGCATGGATCATGCCATCCCTAAAAGAACCAAGATGCTATCCTCCAAGAAAAGGAAACCAATCTGGTGATCCTCTGCAATAAACAAACTCTACAACAGAAGAAAGAAACTGTTGCAAAAAAGAGTAAAATTCCATGACTGGAGGAGGTCCCTGGCCAGCCTCAGTAAGAAGCTGAGATCCCTCATAAAATCCTCCAAAGCTAGTTATGAAAACAAAATTGCCACTGATTCTGAAGACAGCCACAAAGCATTCTATAGCTATGTCAAGAATCTCAATGGCAACACTCAGATCTGCTCTGAGTTACGGCACAATGGCACTAAATATACAGAATCAACTGATATTGCCAACATCCTGGCAGATAGGTTCAGTGCTAACTTTACTCCCCTCTCACCCCCTAGAGGGCCCATCTCTATACCGGAAGAATACAAAGTTCCTGTAATCACAGCTGCACAGGCAAAAAACACACTCTCCAAAGCCAAGGACACAGCATCCATGGGACCTGACTATATCCCAGGCTGTGTTCTACATGAACTATAGAACAAACTGGCACCCCACCTAAGTACCATGTTCAATCATAGCCTCACCTCAGGCTTTGTGCCCACTGAATGACGCACCGCGACGGTTATCACATTCCACAAAGGGGGAGCCACGACAGACCACAGGACATATCACCCCATTAGCCTGACAAGCCTGGTCTGTAAGGCCATGGAACGTATCATCATGGAACTCACGAACAATGATAATGGTAATCTCCAAACTCTGGACCCCACCCAGTTCGGGTTTGTAAAAAGTAGATCATGTCTCCTAAACCCAATAGACTTCTTTGAAGCAGTCACCAAAGCCATAGATGAGGGTAAGGTGGTTCACACACCCCATCTAGATCTTGCCAAGGCTTTCAACACCATCCCCCACTCTGGAATTATAGATAAACTCACTAAACTAGGTATAAATCTCTATGTTCCAAGATGGGTTGCCAACTGGCTCATGGACAGAACCCACATGTGAAAGTAGCAGATTCCAAATCTGACTTCAGACCAGTGACAAGTGGAGTACCACAGGGTTCCATCCTGGGTCCTCTCCTGTTCTGTATCTACTTCTCTGAACTACAGGCTAACACAAAAGGTCTTTGGCTAATGAAGTTTGCAGATGACTGCAAACTGGGAGCCATAATCGAAACTCCTAACGATGTGGACATCCTACGAAAGGGCCTCACAGAGACAGATGCCTGGTGTCAAAGCCATGGCCCTGAAGCTCAATGCCAAAAAGTGCATTGTCATCCCCTTTGGTAAAAACTCTGTACCCATGAACTACCACATAGGTGGTAATCTACTTAACACCGAAAGTGTGATAAGAGACCTTGGGACACAAGTGGACAGTAGTCTCTCCTTTGATAATCACATCGCCACAGTGGTCAGAAAATCCTTCTACATGGCATACCTCATCACAAAAGGTTTCTCATCCAGAAAAAAAGAAGTCATTGTTCCCCTCTAATCATCACTCATTAGACCCATTATAGAGTACAGTGCCCCTTTGGGTATGTACCTCACAAGACATCTACAACAACTGGAGAGGCCACAGAAATACCTTACAAAGAGGATTACTGGCCTCAAACAGATGCCCTATGCAGACCGTCTCAAAAAACTCCAGCTTTACTTAGTCGCATATCGCCTACTCAGAAGAGATCTCTGCCTGACATACAAAGCCATGTCAAACCCAGAGCTGTTGGACATGCTCCACTTAAACAAATCCTAATCCCTCTGAGCTACATGCTGTAGGGACCTAAACCTTGTCACCACAATAAACAGGACATGCTGGAGGGATAGATTCCTGTCCCAGAGACTTGCCATACTCTGGAACAGACTACCTGTCTATGTCAAACAGAGCTCCTCATTAGCAATCTTCAAGAAAAATCTTGATGATTGGAGGAGAAATAGGAAATTCACCCCGGGGATCACTTCTGTGGCTCTTCCCAACAGGGGCACAGGAAAATAATTTTCTTGGGTGGCGAAAGCCAGGGTACCTTTTTGGCTAGGCTTATATAGGCCCTAGGGCCAATAGCCTAGTACCTACCTATGAACCTATGAACCTATATAGGAAATGAACTACAAATCATCACTAATACAGACACTGCTACTCACAGTGGCCCATTCAAACCCCTCAGTACTATATCTAGCAGGTGGAATATATCATAGTCAGCCAATCACACAGGCAGCATCTGCAGCACACAAGTATAAAGTACGCAAACACCTTTCAATCTGTTTTTTTCCCAGAAACTCTGCACCATTGGTGTACATACTTGGGAATTTTAACTGACAAAATTATAAGGACTGCTGCTTTGCTACATCTCTATTTGCTACAGACTGAGGGTGGTGATGGGGATAATACTAACAACCGGCCCAGACCAAGGAGGAGAATAGTGTTCAGACCTGGGGTAACCTTCCAGGGGCTACATAATCTGGAGATACTAGAGCACTACAGGATGGACAGGGACATACTTCAGCAACTCACCAAGCTCTGCCAGCCTCACCTCAGACCCAGAGCCAACAGAGAAGAACCCATCCCAGTTGAAACCAAATTATGTGTAGCCTTAAGAATACTAGCTACGGGCACTTTCCAGAGACCTACTGGGGACATCTTGGGGATCTCACAGGCATCTGCATTCAGGTTCCGGGATACCATGTGAACACATGCTGGTGAGCACATTGATTTCCTCAGCACCCCTGAGGAGAGGACCAGCAATATGCATCTCTTCCATTGTGTAGCAGACCACTCAGAGGTACTAGGTGCCATAGACTGCACTCACATCCACATCAAAGCACCACCCTGTGAAGACAGTAGAGTGCATGTCAACCACAAGGGCTACCACTCTATCAATTGCCAGGTCATGTAGAATGCCCAGGGCATTATCATGAATGTGCGTGCTGGCAGCTGTGGCAGCTATCATGACTCCCACATTTGGCATGTCTCACAGTTGAGCTGTACCAGGCATTTGCTAGAGGGAACATCCCATATGGCCATCTTGTGGGTGCTGCAGGGTATGCACTGGAACTGTGGATGATGACACCCATCAGAAATGCACACACACCCACTGAAGAATCCCATAATGAGATACACGCCCAAACTAGGAACATTATAGAGCATGTGTTTGGAATGCTCATGTCACGGTTCTGCTGCCTTGACATATCTGGTAGAGCCTTGCAGTACTCTCCAACCATACGTGCACACATGTTTATAGTATGTGCCATGCTACACAATATGATCCTGTGGAAACAGCTGCAACAGGAACATCACAGGGAAGGGGCACACAGCCCCCCACCATTGCCAAGGCCTCCACAGGCAGAGGGGGACTCGGAGGAGAAACCCTCTGAGCCTGCCCTGTAGGCAGATGTAGGCTTACACAGTATGTCCTGGCCTTGGCAAGGAGGCAACGCATAGCACATATACTGCCAACCTAGGGACCCAGGGACTGACATCAGTCTCCAACTCGCATACACAGTAAAATGGATGCCACACACATCACACTACCTGCACCTTACCATGTATAGGCCGTGTACTGTGTGCATTTGACAGAGTCAGCCCTCAAGCACTGTCCTCACAACTGCCACAGGCACAAGGTAAGTCACACTTCTTAACAATAGATGAATGTAGTAGTATGTTTTGGTAGTATATCTCAGGTATTGCTGCATGTATGCAAGGGAATGGGGTGGCCTTCCAGGATAGCAGCAGACAACTGACAGCTATGTGGGACAACAGGAAACATCTGCCCAATACTGGCTTCTGCAGAGTATGCAGTAGTTTCATAGCTGACAAAACTCACTGCAGTGTATGTGTGAGACAAATAAACTGGTGGGTCATAGGTCGCATGCATGGATGTCAATGTCAGGGTCCCATACTCACCCCTCAGCCACTCCCACCAGGTCAGCCATAGAAATCTATTATTAAATGTCTGGCAAAGGCCCACAAATAGGCACAATGATGAAATAGTCCTCTGACAGATTTACACAGTGATATCACAGCAGGTTTTACAGTTGCATGAAGTCTCTGAAGTGTAGGATGTCTGAAACCCAAAAGTCTGCCATTATATCCTAATCTTCAGTATTTAGTGATATGCAAGTATTCTCCAAGACAGGCACAACACTATGCTAAATGCAGTCAAAAAGTAAAGCCAATATCTGCCTAGTCTGTTCACATGTGTACAGCTGACAAGTAAGCCCCCCTGCAACACACCCGTGTCACCACAGAAATGCAGCAACATGTATGTTTGTAGGGTAATAGCAGCAGAGCACATATTCCCAGGGCTGTCTTAATCGACTTGATAACCTTTTGCACATCCACAATATTCAGGGGTTGATGAGCTATGTATATGCGTGTTAATACTGTCAGGAAGTGGGCAGCACTTACACTTGGCTGTAGTTGCTTAGTGGCCTAGATACAGTACTGTGATTGACAGGATCCATGCCCCCAGACTTTCTGTGCCAACTATTTTGCATGTCAGCTACAGCACCTACAGTAGGACCTGTACAAACTGTCCAGAAGTCAATACCTGTTAGTGCAGGAAAGATAGACAAGTCAGGGACAGGGGGGCACTCATATGGACAGTACACAGCTCAGTGTAACCTACACAGTGCCTAGCATACCTGTCAACTGTACAGAATTTTCCAGAATGTCCAGAGTTTTGCATCATAAGTTTGCTGTTTGTCATGAAATTGTGGTTTCTGGAAAATCAATTGCAAATCATGAAAGACTAAAGTCAAAAAATAATGAACAAATGTTAGTTTCAGACTTCATACCCTTTAGAAAAATGCATACTAATGCAAAACTTGTTATTATAGCAGCTATCTACATTTGTAAGGGCAATATTTAACACCCATCCCTACTTTTGGCCCTTTGTCATCCAATTATTTATGGCTTTACCCAGATTTCTGGCTCTAACAGGTCGAGAGGTAGGTGTCTAGTAGGACAGCAGGTACCTGAAAGTTACTGTACTGCCAGGTTATGAATGGCTGCCACCTTACTGCGTCAGCACTGACAATAAGTTACTGGCCACCATCCATACCCATGGAATGGCAGGCTGTCACAGAAGGGCCATAGGTATGCCATGTATATCTGTTCGGGTCTATATCAGTTCATCGAAACGTCAGCAGTTTGAACACCATATGTTCGAACTGTGACATCGAAAAACTGATTATTGCGAAGCCGCAGAACACCAAACTCTTTCCCAGGGAAATAATTTGGTAGGCCATTTCTGTGGCTTCACTATATTCAGCGCTTTCGTGGAAGGTTATGCGTCAGGTTCAGGTAAGTGTGCGATTGTGCGGACGTTAGGGCATGGGTTAGGTGAGTTAGGGTTAGGGCGCAGGTGAGGTGGGTGTGCGATAGTGACAGACTTTAGGGTTAGAGCAGGATAGGTGAGTTAGGGTAAGGGTGCAGGTCAGGTGAGTGTGCGATAGTGATGGACATCAGGGTTAGGGTTTGGGTTAACGTAAGTGGATAGATAGTAGTGCATATACAGTTTTGTGTAAGGTTAGATGTAGGATTTTAAGTGTATGTGTGTGGATTGCTGTTGTTTTGGTGTGCTTGTGTTGTGTGTGTGTTTTTTGGAACAGCGATTTTTTTCCCTGGGAAAAAAATCACTGTTCTCAGACTTCTATGTTTTTGCACTTTGAGGTTAGAAGTTCGAACATATGGTGTTTGAACTTCAGCCGTTTCGTTGAAGTGATATAGACCCTATCTGTTCTGCTTGTCCTAACATTGTATCTGCCTGCCAAACTATTTGCAAAACAAGAAAGGTTCATGTCAAAACACCAATGGCAGACAGTGGACAAGCAGATATCATATCCATAAGAAAAAGCAAGCAAATACCAAACTGGTCTCCCAACTGTTTATGTTAGGCAGAGCATTATTAACACCCTGCCCCCATGTGTGGGCTTGTGTCTGACTGTCATATATGGGCCTGTACAGATGTCAGTCTGTGACAGGTTGCCAGTTAGCCCCAACATGTAGCCTCATAATAAAATAGCAGCACAAACTGTCTAAGGACCACAACAGATGTAGTGGTGCAATGATGGACAACCTGCTAAATAGCTACACTGAGAGGTGTGAAGGCCATGACCCTGTGTATGATGTTATGGCGGCTAGCCTGCTGACACCACAAATATAAATACATAACAGCAGCCACTGTGGCCAAAACCTGTGACTGGACTACAAAAGGGCAAAGAGACACACATATGGGGAAGAGGAACTACTGGCCAGATAAATGGAAAATGTGGACACCAGAACAAATCATCCAGTAACATAGGTACGCTGCAGGGTATGGAGTCAGTAAACATTACCCGCAACTACACAGCACACACCCACATAAATGGAGGTCATCAGAAAAATAAAAACGCAAACAAAAGGACACCTCAGAGGCAAAAACACATGGGAATTCCACAAACCTACACAACACAGAACATGCATAGTCCACACACCAGTGTCTCCCAACTAAGGCCTTACCATAAACCCAACATATTACTCATAGGAGACTCTATCATAGCACACACAGATGTGCCTCTCACCAGGCTGGATAAGGAGCAAGTCATGCTTACTTGTCTGTCAGGTGCCAGAATCCACCATATCACACATGCACTGAGGTCACTCCACAACAGGTACTGTCATCACTCTGGCCTAGTCCACGGCAGTGTGAATGATGTCAGATGTACCTCACTGGACTATAGGAAGACAGACATGATTCAGCTTGCTGAATATGTGGCCCATGCAGGTATGTCCCTAGACTTAACAGCATTCTACTGTCACCTGGAATGATGGCCCAATACAAACAGAAAATGATTGTCAGTAAAAACTGGCTTACTTACTGGTGTCATCCCAGGGGGATCCACTGCCTGGCAGCCTGGGAACATATGACCAACAGACCACACTGCTTTGCTAGAGAAGGACTGCATCTGTCTCACTTGGCCTTCAGGCCTCTGGCAAAGGTCCTTGCCTCCCCCATAGTGCCTTTTTAAGAAAAGTAATGGGGTCAATACTACCAACATATAACACTCAACAAAATGCGGAGTAAAGGCCATACTGCTAAATGCTAGGAGTCTAAACAGGAAAATGTACTCATTGCAAGCATTTGTAACCCTGGCAGATGGTGACATTTGTGCACTCACAGAAACCTGGGCCACAGCTGCAGGGAGCCACCCATCCTTACCTGATCACTCATCCTATCACACAGCCAGACCCCAAAATGTGTGTGGAGTATAAAGATATATTAGACAGACACACACCTCCATGCTGGTCAAACAGTCTGACACACACAAGACACTTAAGTGCAGTCAACCGATGACATGACCCCTATGAAAATTATAGGTGGCTACAGTCAAACATATCTGACTCAGGATACCCACCCTACATATCTGGCCCTATATAAATCTATCAAGATTCAACCTGTTACCTTGGTCCTGGCTGACATATATTACCCAACCACAAATTGGAAAAACAACCATGCCAGAACAGAAATGCACAGAGATTCCCCCCTGTTATCAATGCTAAATCTTTAGGACAGCTACTTGATACCCCCACAAGATGTGATACATATGTTGGACTTGGCAGTAACCAACATGATTAACCACTGCAGCAACCCTATGGTATCATCCTCCCTGGCAAAATCGCTGTCACATTCAATATCACCAGCTCTCCTGACCCCCTCTAACCATGATAAAATGAAAATGGCTCCTAAACTGAGCACAACTACCAGAGGGATGGTATAAACAGCTGAACAGCCACCTACCCCACTGGAGGAACAGGCACCAATGCAAATGTACACAAAAGTACTATACCAGCATATATATACAGATGCATAGATCAGGAATACCTGACAGGACAACATCATCATCCACAAGGGAGCGTAAACCTGTTTGGAAACATCTCCAGTAAAGGAACTATGTAACAAAAGGATAATATTGCTGTCCAGGACCGAGAATGAACAGGTGCACAATTGGAAGTAATCATCCCTAGCCTGAACAAACAATTAAGAGCACCACTGAAATCCTCTAAAGGCATCTCAAAGTCCAAATTGCCCACATCTAAGACAGATGATCATAAGGCCTTCCTCACATATGTCTGCATTCCCAAAAGAAGCTTCCAGATTTATGCAGAACTGCTGGTCAAGGTCACCACATACACAAATCCTGTATATATAGCCAATCTACTGGCTTACAGATTCAGCAGCAATGTCTCTCCTCTGCCCACCCATCAGGAAAGCACGACATTCCCAGGACTTGAATACCCAACCCTTATCACTAGGGAGCAGGGCATCACTGCCCTCTCAAAGCCAAGATGACAGCTTCCAGAGGACTTGAATACATCTCAGCCTGCAACCTACATAAACACAGGCATAAACTGGCAGCATCAGTATGCATCCTACTCAACCAAAGCCTGTGTACTGCCCTTGTCATACCCGAGTGGTGGACAGCCACTGTCAGCCCTGTACACAAAGGTGGAGTGTTCACCAATCCGGGAAATTAAAATCCCATTAGCCTAACTAGCCTGATCTGCAAAGCCATACAATGGATCATCATAGACCTCATTAACAGAGACATTGGCAAGCTCCAAATACTTGACCCCACACAGTCTGCCTTACTCAAGGGGAGGTATGTCAGTGAACTCTGGATGACATCCCTGAGACAGCCAGCAAAGGCATGGATGAGGGAAAGATGGTGCACTCCAGACACCATGACTTAGCTAAAGCCTACATACTATTCCCCACTTGGCTATAGTACATGAACCCTGTCAAATAGGCAGCAATTCATATGTTACCAGATGGGTAGCAAACTGGTTCATTGATAGAACATACATGATCATAATAGGGGTAGCCAATGCAAGCATTGCACCGCAATGAGTGGCATACCACAGGGATTGGTCTGGGGGCCTCTGGTATATAGCATATACTTCCCTGAGGAGCAGGGCAAAAACACTGGCCTATGGCTGCCCAACTTGCCAGATGACTGCAAACTAGGGACAGTCATCAATACCCAAAGAGATGTGGATTTCCCACAACAGGGTCTCACCAAAAAAAAATTACTGCTGCCAGAAACATGGCCTCAAGCTGAATGCCTGCAGATGCAGCATCATCCCCATTGAGGAGACTGGCATCCTCACATATTATCACATTAACAACTGTGTCCAACATACACAATCAGTACACCCAGGTTGATAGCAACCAGAAGTCTGTGCACCATGTCACTTCCATTGTACAGAAAGTCCCAACACTAAAGTAAGGGTATCTCATCTAGGGACAAAAAGATCATAAGACCCATGTATTCTAAGCTTATAAGGCCAATTATTTTGTACAACACCGTCTTCACCATGTATCTCACAAACCACATGCAGCAGCTGGAGAGACCACAGAGGTTCCTCACTGGGAGATTCCAGGACTCCAAACACCTACCCTACACATACAGGCTAACAGCACTGCCCATCTACTCAGTTCCAGACAGACTCCTCAGAGGTGACCTCTGTCTGGCATACAAAGCAATCCAGACCTTGCTGTGATGGGACTTTTGTACATCTGGAAGGCAAGGTCCACTTGAACAACCTGTAGGTGCACCAGAAACATGGTCTGTGATATCAATAGGGCTTATTGGTGTGACAGATATGTGTCCCACAGACTCCCCCATCTGTTGACTGCACTTCCTGTCCACATCAAGCCGAATGCCTCAAACCGCTTGTGAAGTGCTCACTGTATAAGTGCATGGGAAACATACAATACAGTCCTGTAACTCCACCTGTGTCCCTGCTGGACAGGGGCTCTGGGTGCTGACATGTCTTAACATGGGCTACACTCTCATCTGTGAGGATTATAAGGGCTTCAGGGCCAATAGCCTAGTAAACTCATATCAACCTATAAACAAGTGTCTGTCAGTGGCTCACCACATTACTCTGTACTGCTATGCCACTGACATAGATGGAAATCACAGTGCTATGTAACATATACCACACATATAATGGACATCTCTGCTTAGTAGAATGCACTATGTACCCACACGTATCAGTTAAGAAGAATGCCACACAAGCAGGAGATCCCCAGCCAGTATATCACTGAGGTACTAGACTGCCTACACAGCTTCATCAGCCAATTGGCTGTAGCCACACCTCACAACCGGATGGATTGAGCAAGAAGGACTATAGTTTTGCTCACAATTTTGGTCTCTGCATCACACATTTTGTATTTCTCAGGGAAATCACTGTGATGATCTGAGGATATCTGTCAGTAAGTAATGACACAATACATTTCAGTCTAAGAAAACATGTAGGTTCATAGGTTCATAGGTTGGTACTAGGCTATTGGCCCTAGGGCCTATACAAGCCTAGCCATAGCAATTCCCTGGCTATTTTTTCCCACAATATTTACTTCCCTGGACCCCTGTATAGCATGGCAACTGACATGATCCCCGGGGTGAATTTCCTGTCTCCCATCCAATCATCAAGGTTCCTTTTGAAGAGGGCCAAAGAGGTGCTCTGGTTGACATGTATAGGCAGTCTATTCCAGAGTCTGGGGAGTCTCTGGGTCAGGAACCTATCCCTCCAGCATGTTTTGTTCATTGTGATGACAAGGTTTAGACCTCTGGAGCGTGTGACTCTGAGGGATTGGGATTTATTTAAGTGTAGCATGTCCAACAGCTCTGGGTTTGACATGGCCTTGTATGTTAAGCAGAGATCACCTCTGAGTAGATGATATGTGACTGAGTATAGCTGGAGTTTTTTTAGATGGTCAGCATAGGACATCTGCTTTAGGCCTGTGATTCTTTTAGAGAGGTATTTCTATGGCCCTTCCAGTTGTTGCAGATGACTTGAGAGGTACATACCAACAGGGTGTTGTATTCTATAATGGGTCTAATGAGGGATGAGTACAGTGGGGCAATGACCTCCTTTTTTCTGGATGAAAAGCCCTTAGTAATGGGGTGTGCCACATAGAAGGATTTCCTGACTGCTGTGACAATGTGTTTATCGAAGGTGAGACCACTGTCCACCTATGTCCCTAAGTCTCTTATCACACTTTCAGTGTTTAGTGTACTGCCACCTATGTGGTTATTCATGGGTACATATTTCTTCCCAAAGGGGATAACTATACATTTCTTAGCATTGAGCTTGAGCCCATGGCTCTGACACCAAGCATTTGTTTCTGTAAGGCCCTTTTGTAGAATATCCACATCATTTGAGGATTCAATAATGCCTCCCAGTTTGCAGTTATCTGTGAACTTTGTTAGCCAGAGTCCCTTAGTGTTGGCCTGTACTTCAGAGAAGTAGATGCCAAACAAGAGCAGTCCCAGGACTGAACCTTGAGGTACTCCACTTGTCACTTGTCTGGAGCTGGATTTGGAGTCGGCTACTTTTATAGCATAGGTTCTGTCAGTAAGTCAGTTGGCAGCCCATCGAGTGACGTAGGGATTAATGACCAGCTTAGTAAGTTTATCTATGATTCCAGAGTGGGGAATGGTGTTGAAGGCCTTGGCAAGGTCCAGCTAGGCTGTGTGGACCGCCTTACCCTCATCCACAGCTCTGGAGACTAATTTGAAGAAGTTCAATCAGGTTCAGGAGACAAGATCAGCCCTTCAGGAATCCAAACTGGGTGGGGTCCAGTGTTTGAAGGTTGCCAAAGTCTTTGTTTATAAGTTCCATGATAATATGTTCCATGGCCATGCAGATCAGGCTCGTCAGACTGATGGGGCAGTAGTTCCCAGGATCCAAGGTGGAGCCCCCCTTGTGGGTGGGATAACTGTAGCTGTGCACCACTCAGTGGGCATGGAGCCTGAGATGAGGCGATTACACATGACACTTAGGTAAGGTGCCAGTTCATTTTGTAGTTCATGTAGTACACAGCCTGGAATGTTGTCTGGTCCCATGGATGCTGTATTCTTAGCTTTGGAGAGTGCGTTTTTTACCTCTGTGGCCGGTATTGCAGGAATTTGGTAATCTTTTGGTATTGAGATGGGCCCTTAAGGGGGTGAGAGGGGGTGAAGTTGGTACTGAATCCATCTGCCCTTGGGATCAGTATATTTAATGCCATTCTGTTATAGCTCAGAGCAGATCTGAGCATTGCCATTTAGATTCTTGACATAGCTATAGAATGCCTTGTAGTTGTCTTTGGAATCTTTGGCAATTTTATTTTTGTAACTAGCTTTGGAGGATTTTATGAGGGATCTCAGCTTCTTACTGAGGCTGGAAAGGGAGTTTATTGCATGCTGAGATTCTCCTCTTTTCTGCAACAGTTTCTTCCTTTTGTTGTAAAGTATATTTATGGCAGGGGACCACCAGATTGGCTTCCTTTGTTTGGAGGAGAGCATCTTGGTTCTATTTGGGATGGCACAATTCATGCATGAGTGGATGTACTCGTACAGTGCCTTAGTGTAGGATTCAGCAGTCGACCTTTCAGTTCCCGTCTGCATGGATGTCATGAAGTTTGTTACTTCTGACTTGAGTAGCATGAAGTTGGCTTTGGAGAAGTTGTTTATGGAGGTTTCCTTACTGGGGGGTGGGGAGGGATGTGGATGTCAAGGCGTGATTAGCTTATGGTCACACCTGACAAACGAGGGGGTGACCATAGGTGTAGACCATCGATTTCCCAGGTTGGTAATGACCGGATCTAGGATATTGGAGCCACTGGTGAGACTATGGATTAGTTGATCCAGGGCATTGGCATATATGTATTCCAAGAACCATTGGGCAAAGGTGTTGGTACACAAATAGTTTTCACAGTTAATGCCAGGGTAGTTGAAATCATCCAGTATTGGGGTGTTTGGTTGTATCTTAATAGTTTCCAGTATGTTTAGAAAGGTGTAGTGAGAATCTTGGGGAATGGTGTGGGATCTGTAGCAAGCTACAGTTTGGATTGCAGTCTTACCTAGTGTTAGTTGCACCTGGAGAATTTCAGGTGCATTGTGTTGGTCAACTAGCCTAGTGCTGTGAATATCCTTGGTGAATATGGGCACTCCACAACCTTTAGTGTTTTGGCCCTAGTTTGGTGGCCAAAAAGTGTGGTAAGAGTTGTAGCCTGGTATTGAAGAAGTGTTCTCTGGAGTCTTGAACCAGGTCTCAGTTACTGCACAGATATCGATGTTCTCCATTTTTAGGAGTGCCTCGAGAGAGTGCATTTTGAGGTTTAGACTTGTAGCATTGAGTAGCATTACCTTCAGATTTTGCATGCTTGTACCTGTTACTGTGGTGGTTTTGACCTTTGAACTTTGCCTAAAAAAGGCATTATAGGGGTGTCAGAAGATGTCTGATCTTTTTACATTAATCAGATAAATATTTACAGTATCTCCCTATGTTTGGGCCATTGTCCCCCCATTTCGGCAGGCTATCTCTATATTTCTTGCACTAACAGGTTGACAGATATGGCTGTAGCACACAAAACACCAGACTGGGGTACAACTATCCCTCGAATTGAGTCCCACTCTTACTACAGAATGTCATACTGGGCATGCTCATACACTTAGAGAATTACAGCCTGTGTCTAAACCCACATTGGATTATATAACTGAATTATGCATAGATGTCTTTGCATACAGACAGCTATGTGGACCTTAACTGTCTCTACCCACACCTGTTAGACAGGAGTACCCTCAGCTAGCTGTAGGTGGCCTATATGTGATATACCTGCATCTGTTGTGTGTGATACACAGACATATATATGAGCAACATGGAACAATATTTCAAGCATACACCCACATAGACATGGGGAAGAGAGTGACAGACATTGATAGAGAGAGAGATAGATACACAGGGAGACACACACACAGAGTGAGTCATAGACAGTGATACCCTGAAAGGCATAGACTGATGTCCTGCTGCAGACAGTTACATAGCAGTTGTAACCAGTTGCATGCACCAGCATGAAGGTGAGCCCCATTGCATAATACTACTGAGGTAAGGGGTTGTAATATCACATCACCCACCTTTGTGTGCAAGTGTGTTTGTAGGTTAAAGTATTATGAGGCCTTACCCCCCTCAATACACATACAAAGGCCCAACTGTATAAGATCTGCTGATGTCGTTCACCTTAGAAGTACCTTTGGACACTTGTCAGCTTTATTAGCTCTGTGGTGCATACGATAACTGTGTAACACTATAGTAGAGATACCTAGATAGGTAGGGGATCTAACCTCAGTATTGTCAAATGTGTGCTTTTGTGTGTGTGTGTGTGTGTGTGTGTGTGTGTGTGTGTGTGTGTGTGTGTGTGTGTATGTGTGTGTGTGTGTATGTGTGTGTGTGTGTGTGTGTGTGTGTGTGTGTGTGTGTGTGTGTGTGTGTGTGTGTGTGTGCATTTGTAGGGTACAGACTTTTAGGTCATTCCCACCCAGTATACTGCCCATTGCCGTACTTTACATGGGCTGCTAATGTCATTCACCTTAGAAGTACCTTTGGATACTTGTCGGCCTATCAACTCTGTGGCGCATGCGATAACTGTGTAACTCCATAGTACAAATAACTAGATAGCAGGGGTTCTAGCTTCAGTCTTGCCAAATGTTAGTGTGTGTGTTTGTTTGTAGGTTAAAGCTTTTTAGGCCATTCCCATGCAGCATACTGCCCATTGCCCTACTTTACAAGGGCTGCTGATGTCATACACCTTAGAAATACCTTTGGACAGCCTTCAGCCCTATAAGCTCCATGGTGTATGCAATAACTGTGTAACACTGTAGTACAAATAGCTAGATAGTTAGGGGCTTTAATCTCAGTGCTGACTAATGTGTGTGTGTGTGTGTGTGTGTGTGTGTGTGTGTGTGTGTGTGTGTGTGTGTGTGTGTGTGTGTGTGTGTGTGTGTTTGTGTATAATTGTTTGTCAGTGTGTATATTTGTAGGTCAAAGTATGTTGATGCCTTTCCCACCCAGTACATTTCCCATTGCCCTACTTTACTAGGGCTGCTGATGTCATTCACCTTAGAAGTACCTTTGGACAGCCCTCAACCATATATGCTCCATGGTGCATGCAATAACTGTGTAACACTGTAGTACAAATAAATAGATAGGTAGGGGTTCTAAACTCAATACTGACAACTGTGTGTCTGTGTGTGTGTGTGTGTGTGTGTGTGTGTGTGTGTGTGTGTGTGTGTGTGTGTGTGTGTGTGTTTGTGTGTGTCTGAACCTTATCCTCTGGGAGGGTGGGTTATATCATTTTGAGGTGAGTTTCACCCAATACACTTCCCACTGCCCTACTTTACAAGGGATGCTGATGTCATTCACCTTAGAGGTACCTTTGGATAACCATCAGCCCTATAAGCTTCATGGTGCATGCAATAACTGCATAATACTGTAGTGCAAATAACTCCAAATATAGAGGTTCTAATCTCAGTCCTGCCAAATGTAAGTGTGTGTGTGTATGTGTGTGTGTGAACCATATCCCTGGTGGTGTGTGTTATACCATTTTGAGGTGTATTCCACCCAGTACACTTCACATTGACCTACTTTACAAGGCCTGCTGATGCCATTCAACTTAGAAGTACTTTTAGACACTCTTCAGCCCTATAAGCTCTCTGGCATGTGCAATAACTGTGTAATGCTGTGGTACAAATAATTAGATAGGTAGGTATTTCTAATCCCAATATGGGCAACTATAATATGGTGTGTGTTTGTGTGTGAAGCATATCCCCTGTGGCTATTGTGTGTGTTGGTTATACCATTTTAAGGCCTATTGACCCCTCCACATGGCATTACTTTAAGGAGGCAGTTAATGGCATCTGCCTTACATGCACCATGTTAAACTATCCAGGCCATACCAGTCATCTGTACAGCTGTATATGGAATATCCAGATGTTTGCAAACTACATGTTGTCTGTGTCCACTAATTATGGACATTTATGAGTAATCATTGCAAAATATGTCACAGTTACCATAGTGGCAGACATGTCAGCATCAGACGTCATACCTGTTTGAAACATCATGTTGATACAAAGCCTGTTACTCTATCACTTGTCCAGGTATGTAAGAGCAATATATGAGACCAGTTGCTAGGTTGGGTGTTTTATCCCTCATCCTTGAAGGCATTCCCAAGATTACTTGTTCTAAGAGGTAGTCAGTTATGTCCCTAGCATATAATCTCTGTGGTGCATGTGATGTGTATGAAGCACTACAGTGCATACAAGTGGATACATAGGGTTAGTAATCTATTGGTAACTGTGTATGTGTTACTGTATGCATATCCCCTGTGGCAGTCTTTACCGTGTGTATACGATGGTTATACCATCTTGTGCATCTCTTCCACCCTGTTAACTCTTCCATTGCCAAACTAGTTGCAGCCCCTACAGATGTCATCCACCTTACAAGCACAGTTGCACGGTTTCTTTTTTTTTTCAAAACAAGTTTATTGTTTTAACATATAAGAGAAATATCATAACAATTTTATACAAATAATTAAAAATAGGTATTATTATAATATTCAACAAAACAACTAAAGTATTTACAAAGACATCCACTACAATCAGATCAATTAATTAAACTAAAATACTGTGCTATTGAAATTAGAATTTTTTAACAAATTTTGTAAATTATCCCATACAATAAAATGTGATGTTTTTCTAGTTGTTCTCATTCTAATTGTGCTTATTTCCATATGACACATTATATTCATAACATTTTTAAATTCATTGAACGAAGGAGGTGTATCTGAAATCCAATTTCTAGTTATTATTTTCCTAGCCACTGCTAGGATAGACCATAACAAGGGAAGCTTAATCTTTTTAACACATTGAGGTACAGGTGTGTTGAATAATAAAAGAGACTTAGAAATAATGAAATTATCTGTAAAAAGAGCCTGCAAAAATTCATTAATTGACTTCCAGTATTCTTTCAACTTCATACAGTCATAAAACATATGAGCCCAGTCAGCATTAATTTCTACATTACATCTCTTACATAGATTATCTTTATTATTAATTTTATTCATCATCAAATGTGTATAAAAAGATCTATGTAAAAATTTCCATGTATAAAGTCTCCAGACAATGGAAGATGTAGTTCTATAAGCAGATTCCAATATATATTGTTTATCTTGTTGAGTTGGTGGGTCCCCATTAATAGAGGTGAAATAATTCCAGTATGAATCTACATTGTAAAAAGTTTCTTGTCTGATAATTTTATGTATATATGAAAGTTTACCTTTATCAGAAACTTTATGCTGTAAATTTATTATCAAGTAATCAATCAGTTTTGGAATAGATTCTTTAACTGTTATAGACATTAGATCTATTTTATCAATGAGATGTTGTCTAAAGATCTGAACCTCTAACCAGCAAGTTTCTCTTAGATCAAATTCTTGTTTTAAGAAATCTAGATTTTTAACTTTATTATCAGATATCAGCTGATACCAGTACTTTAGATTATTATCTATAGCTAAATGAGCTCCTTCAGAAGTAGATGACATAAGCATACCCTGAGTATAAATTATAGGGAATACAATAACATTCCATTCCCTATACTTAGGGTGCATGAATATAAAGTTACGATAACTAATAATAATATTTAATGGGTAACAGACCATATGTTTAGGTGTAATAGGTGAAGTACAAAATTCCTTTAGCAACCACAACATGGAGTTATTTATAATCATATTTTCATGTGTTAAGGAGATTTTCATGAAGTGCATACTAATTAGCTCCCAATAATCTTTCCATTTTGCGACATATGACCGATCTATTAATAAAGTAATAACTTTTATAATAGAAGAGATAATATATAAATTAAAGTCTGGAAAAGAAATACCCCTTGAGACCAGCTATTAGTATGTTTCTTTAATGCAATCCTAGGTCTATTAGGTGCCCATAAGAAATTTAACATTAGTGTATTCAGTTTCTTGATAGTTATTTTTGTAGGTGAAAGTATTATTGATTGTATTAAGTATAAAATCTTGGGGAATATTATCATTTTAATAATTGTAAGTCTCTCCTCCATAGTAAAAAACATATTATTCCAGGTATTAAAAAGAATTTGTATATTAAGAAAACAGGTATTATAGTTATTATATATAATAGATTTAATATCTTTAGATAGTATTATACCTAAATAAGTTATCTGACCTGAGTTGGGTACATATTTAGTAAAATCACTAATGAGAGTATTTTTTCGTGTATATATAGGTAGTATTTTAGTTTTTTCTTCATTGAATATTAAACCAGAAATACTTTTAAAATTCATCATTTTATCAAATAAAGACTGCATAGAAGAATTAGATCCTGCTGATGTAATTAGAACATCATCTGCAAAAGTTGAATTTTTGATGTTGTATTTTCTTCTATTTCAAAACCCTCTATGTCAGTACTGTTTCTAATCAAATTAGCCCAAGGCTCCATTACTAAAGTGAATAATAGTGGAGAAAGTGGACATCCTTGCTTTGTACCTTTAAGAATGGGTATTTTTGTGAAACATATGTTCCTACCTTAATATAAGCCAGTGTTCCTTTGTATAAATGCTCAATTAAATTTACAAATGCATCAGAGAAATTTGTGCATTTCAGTAAGGTAAACAGATAGTCCCAACTTACTGAATCAAATGCTGAACCTATATCAAGACTAATAAGTGTTAAATCTTTCTTTTTCCTATTTGCAAAATCAATTAATGTTAAAGTTCTTCTCATATTATCAAAAGTATTTCTATTTACAATGAAGCCCGTCTGATCTATGTCTATAATGCCGGGATAATTGTCTTCAATCTATCAGCAAAAATACTCATAAACATTTTATAATCAACATTAAGTAATGAGATGGGTCGATATAAAGAACATCTAGTTGGATCTTTATTAGGTTTTAAAATTGGTGAAATAAATGTATATTGCCAAGATGGGGGGGTTATTAACTCAGTTTGGGCCAGAATAAAAACCTTATGTATTAATGAATATGTAGTTTTAGAAAGGATTTTATATATCTCTGGTATAATACCATCATTACCCAGTGCTTTGTTTGATTTAAGCTTATTTATTTGTGTAATAACTTCTGTATATGAAATACTCTTGTCCAATAGTTTAATCTGTTGTTTATTAAGCTT
>NC_056739.1:1911554313-1911568899 GCF_019279795.1 Protopterus annectens
TCTAACTATAACTGATCTAGGATAGTTTTTGTTAGAGTTAGTATTAGCTATAGATCTATGTGCTCTTCGATACCAAAAGAGAATGCTTCTGGTAAATCTAAAGTTTTAGGGAGCCATGTTGTTAAAAAGAAGTAATATTGTTACCTTCAATATTTTCTGGCAGTCCAAAAATCCTAATGTTATTAGCCTAGATCTATTTTCCAGGTCATCCAGCTTTGTTTGTAAATGTGTATTTTGTTTCAGCAGAAACTCAATGTTGATTTCCTGTTCTTGTATTTTATTTTCCATGTCATTCACAGCTTCTTCTATGCCTGTCATCTGGATCTTCTGTTGTTGCAGGTCCATATGTAACAAGTCTATTTGTTTTGTAGTTTTTCTATGAAAGTGTCTATTTTAGTATCCATTTTATCCATCTTAGCAGTAAGTTGCTGGACTATAATTATCAGAGACTGAAGTTCTTTCTTGATGCTGGAGTCTTGAGAATTTGTCTTACTGGAACTCATTTCAGACTGATAAACTGACAGGAAAATTTCCAAAGTAATTTCTGACAGGAATATTATTAAGATTTCCTTTCTTTTTTAGACATAGTTCAAGAACTATATAAAACAAACATATTTAGAAAGAAAATTACTTCAAGAATTAATTTTTTAAGTAATTAATTCCTGTCAATGTAATGAAATTGGTGGAGCTGAAGAAATCTGCTGCTATCCTGTGTTCATCCTTGGCCATGCCCCCCAAAGTTGCACGGTTTCTAACACAAAGGCACTGTGGTGCATGCAATCATCATATCACTGTGTATTGTACATAAATAGGTGGGTCATCTAATGTGAGAAGAGTCAGCTCTGTGTGCATGTGTGTTTAAATGCATGTCCCCATGCAGCTCCATGTGTGTGTGTGTGTGTGTGTGTGTGTGTGTGTGTGTGTGTGTGTGTGTTACAGGTGCATCTACCATGTTGAGGGCATCTGAAACCATCATTGGCAATACTAACAGCCCCTGCAATTGTCACCCACTTGAATAGTAGTGGCAGACGCTGCAACACTACATTACCTCTCTGGTGTTTCTGTTATGTATCTAGCAATATTGTTTGTAAAACTGGGCAGGTATAGATTTGGCTATCAGCAGTGGCAGGTCATGAATGTGTGTGTGTGTGTGCGTGTGTGTGTGTGTGTGTGTGTGTGTGTGTGTGTGTGTGTGTGTGTGTGTGTGTGTGTGTGTGTGTGTCTGTATGCATGTATGTGTTTACTAGCATACCTCTCAACTACTCACAGAAAGACATCTGGTTAAAGCCATATGGGAAGCTGGGGCAAACAACAAACATTGACCACACCCATCACATATTGCTGTGACACACATGGGAAATAGATAGCAGAGCAGGTCATGCAACTGAATGCACCTTCCAAATGGCATGTGTTGTTACCTGACAATATCCGTCATTAATCTACAATGTCAGTCTGTCATGATTTAACCAGAAGTTGTCCAGAAAACCAAAGGTTTATGATAGATGTAAAGAAATTATGTGTCAGACATCAGGACAATCTGCACATATGCAGAGGTCAGAGGTATGGCCACCATCTGTACCCATACCTCCCAAGCTCTTAGAGCAAGAAATGTTTACAAAGCTATAAATAATGAGTGACAAAGGCCACATAATAGGGACACTTTTCAAATATTGATCCTACAGACTTATAAAGATGGCAGAATAACAGGCTTTGCCTTAGCATAGATAATCTGCAAGGTATGATGTCTGCAACTCATAATGCCTGTCATTATTCTTTGACATCAACCCACAATGATCTAGCAATGATCTGTCAGAAAAACACAGGTTTATGAGAAAATGGAACAAAAATATGAGGCATGAATCTGGACATTCTGTGGAGATCTGTATTGTTGAGATGTATGTCTGTACCACCCTGCAGGTTGCAGTCCATGTTTGGCAAGGTGTAACCTGTGACCACAACTGAAACAGTTAAAAGAGGTCCCAAGAGTGTAGGACAAGAAACATGTCATACAGTTCTGCAGTTATTGCACATCAGAAGCACCATAATGCTATGAGAAATATTGTAAGCTAAGGTAATGTCACACAATGAAGGTGTCATAGTAGCAAACAAGAGGAAGTCCTGTTTGTTGCACTTGCCATGAGCATGCTATGTCCTGCCAACTGTCACATTACTATATGTTGTTTCCCACACCCCACATTTGATAATGTCACACATGCAATGTGTGTTGCCTATATGTGTGCAATATGTAGACATGTGAAGGTCTTGTGACTACCTGGTGCCCACAAGATAGGTGAATCCATTGGGTTAAAGTAATGGCTAGGCTTGTGAGGGACCAAGTGCGATTACTCAAGTAACCTCCTCTGTATGTATGAGTCTGTGGGACTACAGAACACCCAGGTGACATGTAAGAAGGCTAGCTGGCTGTCTCAAGGGGTATGTATGAAAGGTCATACTGTCTGCCCCCAGTGTCCCTCACACATTGTTGCATGCATACACACCTGGTAAACATGTACATATACAGCTGTACCTTGGCTATTAAAAAGTTACTGTGTTTCCACAATGCCATACTCATCATTGGTAATGTCATCAGGTCCACAGTCTACAGACACACAGACACCTGGAACACAAACTGAATACAGTATATGAGACTACAGTCCATCAGCAGTACTGAGAGCAATAATGCATTGTGGCTAAAAAGGTACATAGACTTCAATGTGTACCCATAACAATTGCCAGCAGACAGCACCTTACACAGCATTACATTGTACTATATTCACCCTGTGCATCAGACTCATATTAGCGTGTCCCTGCATCGATGGTATGGATAACAGGGATGTGGCACAGGTATCAAAGCATGCACATTGTGTGTTGTGGGTCTGCATGAGGCCTAGGCTGGACCATACAATTGACATCATGTGTGTGTGTGTGTGTGTGTGTGTGTGTGTGTGTGTGTGTGTGTGTGTGTGTGTGTGTGTGTGTGCATGTGTGTGTGTGTCTGGAAAGATGGTGTTGAACTGGGCTGTGCAGAGGAGCAATGTGTGTGTGTGGTGGTGACCTGCCTGTAACAGAGATGTGTGAGTGTCTGTATGCACACAGTCAATCCATGTGGTAGCCCTACACAGGGGTATGTAGGACAGCTGTGGACCGTACATGGCAGGAAATACAGTTCACTGTCTCTGGCCATGGACATGGGAACTGGTTCTACTAGGAGTCTCACTGGCACCACCAGGCTCAAGGCCAGATGCCGTACTACTCCCCGATGGTGACTGCTGTCCACTGTATCTGTGTCCCTGGGGGGCCCCCTCCAGGGCCACGTGCCCATGGCCTGCTCCGTTGTGGTGTGGACAGCACCCTCCTCTTTGGTACTGCTGGTGGTACTGCCACTACAAGAGTGTGAATGTGCATGGGTACACAGACTTTCAGCTGATCTTGTTGCTGACCTACATCCACATGGCTGATGCCTTACTCCCACCTCATGCTTAAGCACAGATGTTGCATGGGTGAGCAATGAACATGTCTCACCTCATCATCTATCCATGACATCAGCATAATAATGTATGGCATCACCAAGGCCAGTGTGCCAGACCAAGCAGTACACAAATCTGCTTAGCTGGGCTGAATGCTGCTTACAATTATGCTTCTTAGCAATGCTCAAACTGGGTAAGCAGAGCTATGCACTGCTAAGCATTGCTCAGTTTTCATTTCTAGACAGTTAACAAACTGCACATAAATTAGTCCTTACCAACATATTATTAAGTGTACATATTTTACTTTACAAAACACCCCCCTACATGCTTTTGTTACATTACTTTGGGGTGTGACTGTACTGTATGGGACACTTGTGTTTATATGGAGGATTTCACGCCATACATCCAGTGACACTATTTTATTATATCTCCTAAACTTATGCATTTCAGTACGTTATCTGTTCCTGTCACTGTACTGCATTGGACACTTTTGAGTAACTGGGGCTTTTATACTCAGGTCTCCACTGAAAATAGGCTTCTGGTCAGGATGGACCACCACAGTTAACATATGTCAATGTATACAAAAGAAATACAAAAACTTTACAACATTTCCCTATAATGTGTAAAAAGCTGAATGGCCAGGATTTGACCCTTGCACCTCAGGTACAAGTTTCAGTGTCCTAACCATTCAGCCAGTGAGGATCTGCTGTTAAACTGCTACATATACCTCTTCATTTTCATTTAAGCATTGCTGTGCATCATGCCGAGCTGTGCCAACCCGCTCAGCTACGCTTAACCTTTACATATAAATGACAATATAACACATTTCATAAAACTATTTATGTTTTTAAAACATAAAAACAAGTATTATTCATGTCACAGACCATGTGAGGGCCTTGCGTGTTGGTTGCGCAAGTGGGGTTATGTAGGCTTATGTATTATAGCCGAATGGGGATTATTGTCAGAGGCTTTGGAATGTAGGCAGTGTGCACCATCTTCCCCTTGTCCATGTGTTTGTTGATTGCTTCAAAGCAGTCGACCAGGTTTAACAGGCCTGATCTCTTTTTGACAATACCAAACTCTGTTGCCTCAAGCATTTTGAGGTTGCCGATGTCTCTTTTTATAAGGTCCTTGATAATGCCTTCATGGTCTTACAGATCAAGCTAGTTAGGATGATGTGCATATGATTGGCTGGGTCAGTGGATGCTCCACCTTTGTGTAGAGAGCTGACAGTGACTGTACCCTGTACAGATGGGATAACACTGGTACTCAGGCTTTGGTTGACTACAGTGTGTAATGGAGCTGAGAGCTCATGCATGGGTTCATGTAAGATGCAAACAGGGATGTTAGTAGGTCCCACGAAGACTTCAGTTTGTTGCCTTTGAGATGGCATTACGGACATGCTCCCTGATGAGGAGGGAGCAGGTGCTGTGCATGTCCTCCTTTACTGATGGGAGGACAGGTGGGTGAGGTTTTCTCTTACCTGTCTGCAGTAGGTTGGCTATATCTGGGCATATGTGTATGTGGTGTTATTGACCACCAGTATAGAGCAGATTTGTGTGTTGCCTCTAGGATTACAGACATATGTGTGGATGGCCTTGTGACTGACCTTGGTGGATGTGTCCAATTTGCCCTCAAAGTTAGCCATAGAGCAATTCACCTGTGACCTCATTTGCTTGTTCAGACAAAGGTGAGATTGCTCCCAGTTTGGCACCTGCTCCTTCTGGCCCTGTACAGACAATATTTCCTCCTGTTATGAGGTTTGTGTACTGCTGCTGTCCACCAAAAATATTTAATCCAGCTTGGAGGAGATGATTTTGTCCAGTCAAGTATTGCTGAGTCAATACAGCTATGTAGGTGTTCATATAGATGTTTGGTGTAGGCTTGGACACAAAGTCCTGACACAAGTAATTATTTCTATTTCAAAGCAATGCAAAAACCTGTTGCTGTAGACATTTATGTCTGTTTGATGCACTGAAACCCAGGTTACACATTTGTAAAACAAATACAGCATATTTACCTGATGTTTTGCAACCATGTCTGTATGTTTGAGGATTCCAGCTACTACTATTACTACATACATGGGCACAGGTAATACTTGATACACATTTCTGTTGTTTGTCAGTATGGCACACTGTGTTTACACTTGTGCAGCTCAGTCATACCTCTCAACCTGTTACAGCAAGACATCTGGACCAAGGCACACACAAATGAGTGGCAAATGCCCCAAAATAGTGACAATTAGAAATATTGTGTAACACACTGAGACAGTTGATAGCAAAATAGGTTTTGCATTTACAGGAATACTGTGAAGGCTATGACATCTGACATTCAAATGTATCCTATTATGTTATGACCTCAGTCTTTACTGATTTGCCAGTGATTTGCCTGACAAAACACAACTGTATGAGAAAATGACTATAAATATGAGGCAAACGTGCTCAGTCTGCAAAACAACAGACAGTTGAAAGGGACGAGCTCAGTATATAACATACAGTTTAACACACACTTCTGTGCCAATTTTTTATATATAGGGCTCCTACATTTCTAAGACAAGCATATGTATCATAGTAGCATTCACAAGTGACATATGAATATTTACAATATCCCAGGTTGCTGGCCTGGCAGTGTCACAGTCAGTATTGTACAACAGACACTCCAGTAGTTTTCATATGTGAGCTAACCTTTGCAGGCTTGTATGTCACTGCAGACAGAGCCAGCAGGGATGGCAATAGGTGCTGGACAGGAACATGTCAGTCCAGCAAGTCTTGTTGAGACCTAATGTTTAACTTCCTATTTCCCATTATTGCATTCCCCCCTTCTGAATTCATTACATGCTTAATTGTTTGACATACTTGTTATAGTGCTGTAGTGTCTTCTCAGAGTAATACGGAAGTGTTGCTTTCTGTATTCGCAGTCCATCTTTGCATAGAAAGGTGCAGACCTGTTTTGCATAGGCATCAGCTTGCCTTTTGTAGATAGTGTTCATGAGCAGGGGATAGCCTGTGCACCAATTGGTGTCTCCCACTTGCTAACTGCATCCAGCACAACTGTGTTGTCTTTCAATTAGCCAATGGCATGGTAACACAGTGCTGTAATTAAGTCCTTCATGTGGGCCTTGCCCTTTTCCCTTGCCTGTGAGGAGGAAATTATGGAGGTGTGGGAGCTGCAGCATCACACAGGATAGGTGGAAATACTATCCATTGTTTGGATTGATGTGCTCTGTCCACAGTTTTGCCTGCTGTGTCTGCACTGTCAACCTGTTAGCACATGAAATGTGGAGAAAGCCCAACAAAATGGGGGACAATGTTCCAGAATTAGGGACAGATTGCATGTATTCCTGTTTTATAGTTAGAAACTTTTTATATTAACAGGGTTTGTCTGGACATGCATTTTCTGGTGATTTGATGTCCAACACTGATATGTATATGACATACCTCTCGACTGTCCAGATTTTCACAGAATGTTCAGAGGTTTGCCTCCTATGGTTGGTCTCTTCCTCATATAATTTTTTTGGCAAATCACTAGGGTGATCTGAGGGTTGAAGTTACTAAATAATGACATCCATTTGTGTTTCAGACTTCATATCCTTCAGAAAATTTATGTTAAAACAAACCCTGTCACTCCAGCAACTTTTTCAGTTTATGACACCGATATGTAAAATATGTCTCTATTTTTGAGCATCTGTCCCCCAAGTAGGTCAGATTTTGTCAAGATTTCTTGCAGTAAGAGGTCGGGATGAATGGTATATCATTATTTAGTGACTTCACTCCTGATATCATCACAGTGATGTAACAGAATCCTAGAAATGTTATGAAGAAGAGGCTATAGATATGGACCCAAACATTGGACATTCTGTGGAAATCTGTACAGCTGAGAGTTATGTATGTCTGGCCATTGTTAACAGACTTTCAAGACTGTGTTGCAGTGCAGTGTTCAAATGTTTGTTGGGTTGAGTAGGGAAACGGGCAGATGTGAGTGTCATAGATCCATTTCCATCTGACTGTGCATGCTGCTACAGTTGCTGGTGGTCTACCAGCTGTGTATGTTTGACCGGGCATACTGAGACATGTCCCTTAGAAACTCAGGATTCCAAGTACAGTGTGATTTGGGGCAGTATATATAGGAGTAGTGTGTGACTGGCAATCAGGATATGTTAGTTGAAACAGTCATTATACTGTAGAGGTCAGTTGGCTTACTAGTATGTTGCTATGGATGTGGTGCAAATGGTTGTGAGTAGACAATTTCACAACAATGTCTGTTTTTCCCTATAGTTACATCCCTGTAATGCATGATATATGTGCACATGCATGAGCAATTTCCCAGAGCTGATTTGGTGTAGTGTTGGTCTGACTGTAGTTTGGAAAGTGCTGGATGAACTGGTTGGCAGCTCTCAGTGCTTTTTCACTTCTGTTACATTACTGGAGTCATAAGTCTCCACTGTCCAGATTTTGATAGACTGTCTAGAGGTGTGGCTCATATTTTTGGTCTGTTCCTCATAACTGTTGTGCATTTCGGACAAATCACTGGGATGATGTGGGCAATGAAGTCACTAAACTATGACAATTATTTGTGTTTCAGACTTGACATCTATCAGAAAATATATGTTAAAACAAACCGTGATACTCCAGCAACATTCTAAGCTTATAAAATCCATATTTGAAATATGTCCCTATTTTTTGGCCTTTCTCCCCCTACTTCATCAGGCATTGTGCAGATGTCTTGCACTAAGAAGTTGAATATATATAGATATATATATATATATATATATATATATATATATATATATATATATATATATATATATGTGTGTGTGTGTGTGTGTGTGTATGTATATATATATATATATATATATATATATATATATATATATATATATAAAACATTACTAATTCCACAGGATTTCCCTAATGTTGGATGACCATCCTGCACGATATATTTACTGCAGCATTACTATTTTTCACAGCTCATGTAGAGTAGTGGTAGCTGCTGTAACTGGAGTGCAGAGTGTCCTCATGTAAGACTTGCCAGGGCTGTGTATTTTTCCCCTTATGTTAAATGACTGTAATGCATGATATGTTTGTAAAAGCATTACAAATTCCCACAGCTCAGATGATGTAGTGGTACATTGCTGTGATTGTAGTGCCCTGGGTTCAAGACTTGGCAGGGTTGATTATTTTGTTGATGGGCAGAACAAGTGCTGATTGAGACACAGTGATTAAAGCACGTTTAAGCAGTTATAAGTGAGTTTGCATGGTTTGGCATTAAGCTAAATGATGCTAAGAGATGCTTATGTCCCCTTAGCTTTGCTTAGCGGCATTTATTCTAACTGAAACCCACACTAATGTTAAATAAAGAAATGAAAAAAAGTGTGATAGGAAAGTGTTGAAATGGGGCAAGCAGGGGGTAAATCATTAGGAATAGCAGCTAGGGATGTGCAGGATGTGTGTAGGAAAGAACCATAGCTCTACATTTCTTCTGCAGCAACAGCTGTGAATGATATGGAAAATTTGGAATTTACAGCCTCACATCCCATGGGGAGGGGTGTTGGCAGCATACATTTGTACAGTAATTTGAGTGTAGATTGATTGATGTCACTGTACATGGGGAAAAATGTAGAGTTATGTATGGGGCAATGATTTTTTTGTGGGACAGATTTTTTATTAAGGTGAGAGTGGGATGTTGGGGAAGGGCTGTAGGTAAGCTTGGGGAGGTAGGTTTGGTAGGATAGGTTGCATTCACAGACAGGAAAAACACACAAGACAGCAGACAGAGGAGGTTTATGACACATGAATGGGGTAAACACCTTGGACAGGGAGGGTGGTTGGGAATCAGAAGTTCATGATCCCCCAAGTGGACCACAGTGGGACTGAGGTCCCCACCCATGGGCAGTCACCACTGCACCTTCACAGCCCCTAAGGTGGTTGTGCTGAGGGCTGGACAACAGGGGCAGCCTGCCACTCTAGATGCACCAGGAGGCCCTCCATCTGGCACAGCCATCCATCCAACTCTGAGCGGATGATGCCGTGCACCATACCCCGTAATGGCGATGGGTGACGGGCTCCTCTCAGAGCTCATGCCCAAGGTGGGAATGGGCCCCATCCCCTGAGGCAGGATTAGCGGAGGAGGAAGTTCTGGGTTGGGTCCAAGATGTGTTGGGGCCTGGTGAAATGGCCAGTTGAGATAGAGACAGCCGGATTTGCTGGGATCTGCCTTCCTGAACGTGCGACGGTGTTGAGGTTTTCCAAAATATATTGGTTAGTCACGAAGAAAACATTTCAAAATTAGTTATAACGGCATGCATGGGTGTTCCAATTAACCCAGAACAACAAATTTGAAACAGCTGCATAGCAAACAGAACACATGCATAAATGGAACAACAGTAAGCATTATAACAGCATGCCAGTGACATGGACAGCAGCAGGCCAACAGCAATGGTATTTGAACAAGGTATGCTAATATGCAACCAATTAAATATATGAACAATAATAGAACACAAGTCCCAACATTAGGTTTTGAGAAAAACATACCTGTAGTATATGAATAATATTTAGTGTTGCAGATAAGGGGTGTGGGAGAGAAAAAAGTCCATTAACAACTGTATAGCTTATATTTTTCACAACAGTACTGCTCAGTACTCTACAGGTCTGTACTCACTTTACATCTACCTATGGCTCATAGCTTCTGTAGCACATACCTAGAATTGTATGGAGCAAACTGTGACAACTAAGGGTAAATTACTAGAGGGGAGTCGTACATGTCAGGGTTACATATCTAACAAATAAGGGGTGCCCTGCACTGATGTTGTGTGAGTGTGCTACTGGCATACTTTACCTGGATTCCTATCTGTGTCCATGGTTATTGGCAGCAGTGACCACTAGCCATGACCGTGTGACACTTGAGAGACATGTATCAGGAAGAGTGCATGGTGTATGTACCTATCCTGCTGTCATTTGCAGGCATGGAGTTGGGCAGTGGAACAGTTGTTCATGGTGTATTAGTATACCCTTCATACAGCTACCACAAAAATTTCTGTACCTGTAAGACCTGTGGAGAAAATATATGTTAACACTATCTGACTGTTTCTACAAATACTCAAGATTTCTTGAGTGCATATATGTACACATCTCAGTACTACTCCCTGGATTCAAGTCATGTCTGGGTGTGCAAAAATGAACAACAAAGCTATTTCTCATCACACTGAGCTACTGGTGAACTCCTGTCTCTTGTTTGACTTATTTCTGCCTAATACTCTGTTGGTTAGACAGTCTAACATTGTAATCCTGAGATTTATGCATGACAGATAGTGTACTGTGTATTAATCCTTTGAAATAATACAATATGGAAAGCAAAGGTTAACACAAGGCAATGCTCCAGGGGACATACTATAATACATTACACATTACTATTCAGTGTTCAGATCTTAGAACGTAACATATTTAATTTATGTCTTGTTTTACAGCTCCTCAATCTACTGTTTTGCATAATAGCTGGTTCTCAGAACAACCTCAGTTAATCCATGCTGTCAAATCCATATTTGCTGTGAAGAACCTGTACACATTCTATTTCTACAACAACGTACCACAGTAAACACAACAGTTTGTGATATAACCCCGGGATTCATGAAGCTCGGCGCAAGGCCGGCGTAAGGTCTGCGCCGGCGGTGCAGTGAATAGCCGGCGCAGTAGCGCCATATGCATATTAATGAGAGTGCACCGCAACCACAGACACGTGCGTAGTGTACGTGAGCGAGCCCAGGTAGGATGCGTCTGGAGGCGTGTCTAAGCCGGCATGAGGTGAGCAACCTAATGTGCTGACAGCCACGGTCCGCCCATAATAGTAATGGCAGCAGCCAGATCCCGTGCAGAATGAAACGCACGTAGAGTATGCAGCATAGTACCCGTCCCAAATAAACGGAGAAGCAAATACAAGCCACGAAGGCCTAAGTGTACCCATCCAAGGAGCAAAGGATACGCATATGACCGCGTTTGTCCCGCAATGCACCGTCAGTGGTTACACTCAGAGAAGGTGTACAGCAGCATGTCAGCGCCGCACCGACATAGGAGCAGCGACTAAGGTCACCACCTGTCCCACTTTGGGTAGGGCAGTCTCTCTATGGGCAGTTGTGTCCCGAAAAAACGTATTAAAAATGGCAAATGTGCTAAGATTGTAGGACATAATGATATCCCGTATTTAATGTAATGGTAGCATGAATTGGTTATTTCTGTAACTGAAATACCTAAATGTCACAAGAAACAGAATAAGCAAGCAAATTGCCATAACAATAAGCTTTTACTTAGGCAAACAAGTGAAGTTCTATGCTATATAGTGACCGTGTGTATGTGTCGGCCTGTAAAGTCAGATGTGAGTCCCGGAAATATCCCAGCTTGGAAACTGGAAAAGGTGGCAACCCCAGTAGCGACATGGGCATGGTCACCAGGGTACCAGCTGTCCCAATGTGCCATGGACAGTCCCTGCTTGGACAGTTGTGTCCCTGCAACAATCGGAAAAGTGGAAAATGACCTCAGATCCCCTGCCAAAAATATTCCCGCAATATACATGTAATAGTAGTATAAAACATATACATTTGTATATGAAACACATACATGGCATAAGAAAATGAATAAGGAACCCAAATGCTTACAGAATAAGCAGATAGTATGGCAAACAAGTGAAGTTCTGTCAACTGCACTTGCCGTGGGTATGTGTAGTCCTGCAAATTCCGAAGTTTCCACATAACATGCCCCACTATGGGCATTGGAAAAGGTGCCAACCATAATGGTCACAGTTGTGAGAGTACATAGCCGGGTAGCTGTGTCGACATAACAACAGTAAGGAATCAAGATACCTTAAACACAGGCAAACATGTGCATAGCAACATATCCCACACCCAGCAACGTCTCTGTCGCATACACTGGATGGCGTATGTTGAAGTGTAATATCCAGAAACAGAACCCATGCATTCAGATGTAATACACAATAGCCTCATTGTACATGTCAGTCCAACCCATGTACACCTGTGCACCCTAACCTGCTAGCATCCGTGTGCAGCTATACACCCACACACAATGTGCATACCTGAAATGTGGTAAGATGTTTGTGTTAGGCAATGCCACGCGGCCAAATACGCACACAAGTCACCAACCCACCTCAGGTACAGATATGTAAATGGCTGCATGTGAATGTGTCTGCAGAATGTGTACATCCGCATGTGGTATGTACCCGTCGAAACCATATAGGTTTGCATACGACACGGTGCACATAACTGTACACATGTGGACAAGTCGGGTTGTTGAACCACCGCATCGATGTTTAGCTATGCAGTGAAGTCGATCACATATAGCGGAACACGTGCCTATCAAACAGGACGTCCTAACAGGGTGCTACAGGCAAAGAGGGGGAAGGTGGGACATCACATGTGGAGAGTAGCGTTGCCGGACGGCCAAATACACACGATCAAGGTAAAGGACGGAACAACATGCATATGGCCGGATGGATGTTGTTCGAAAAATAAATATAGAAACACATATGAAGTGCCAGTTTAGACTCAAAATACTATATAATGCATTGACTTGTACCGTACAATATGGCAGTAGAAGTAAGCCTGCATGTAATTGGTGAAGCTAAGCTGTAGTGTGATGGAATTCTGATCCTGGCAGTAACCAGTACAGCAGGCTTATGTCTGTCAGCATTAATTATCTGCTGGGTTACAGAACAATAAATGTATGTACATGCATAACATCACCCCTACCTCTGAGGAGGATGGCCTTGTGAGCTCAATCGAAGATAACAGTACAACTCCTTACCAGAGAGACAAAGCAGCGTATTAAAAAATTAACTGAGTACTGTATCGGAACAGTCTAGGGTCCTTGAAACAGTTACAATCACAGAAGGACAGTGTAATTGACAAGGTGCCTTGCAAGGCTGTGTTATTCTCATGGGAAAACATTTTAAAAGCACGACCCCAGCACCCACGTATGTGTAGACTATTGTGGACCATAGTGATGGAAATGCCCTGTGACCGACCACGTCAGTAAGGTGGGCAAAAGCTGATTGTAAACACTATATAAAGAAACTGCTTACTGTATAGGGTCAGACAAAACTCTCATACTTGGACTGTATATGATTTAGCCTGCCTGTGTACACTACTAAAACTTTCTGAACCTGAGCCTCCTGTGTTATTGACTGTCACTTAGAAAAGCCTACTGATAACTACAGTCTGGTTTTAACAACTTATTTGACATTGTGATCCTTGTAATCCGGAATTCCCTTGGTAAGCTACAGGTCAGAGTGCATGGCTGGTTAGACATCTACGCAGGAGAATTTGCCTAAATGGTTCTTCTTGAATGAAAAGACCTCCGACTGAATTGTTGTGTGTAAAGAGGCTGTTTACTGTCTGATCTGTGGCTGAAAAGCGGAAAACTGGATCCCAAGAAGAAATCGTGCAGCCTTAAACAGGAGGCTCAGGTAAGGAGTGTTTGCCTCTTTGTCTCTATTGTAGATCAGGGACCAGACTACATTGTGTTTCTGTTAACAGTTGTGATAGCGGGTCAAGACCTACCCACATACTGTTAAATCTGAACATAGGTCAGGGGAACACACAGCAGAGTAAATAGTCATTGTAGACACTACAGTGGATACAGGGAAAGAGACACCACGTGGTATGAGAGAAGGGTACGTAGCAGTCGTGTAGAGGATATGGGAGACTATTGAAGAAACAGATCATGTGATCCGCGTTTGACAGGTGACGTGAAGTATATGCAATCGCAGAGAGCACATAATGTGAGTTATCCAGCAAAATGGGGTAATAAATACGACATTGATGGTATATTACACAAAATATCGTTACTGAAACATTGTAAACCCTGAAAATGTGATGCACATGTTCTACGGTAAACACCTGTTCCACCCTGAGAGGGACAGTCCCTCATTGGCCAGTTGTGTCCTGCAAACAAACCGAACAAATGGCAAATGTCCTGATATCTCAGGACAAACATTTCCCAGATATATTTCAAAATGGTAGCATAAAACAGTAATCTTGTATCTGGAACAACATAATATCATAATAAACAGAATAAGCAACTGAAATGCTACAACAGGGAAAAAAAGCCATGAATCT